>NW_027551562.1:7471481-7493501 GCF_008692635.1 Crocuta crocuta | reverse complement strand
TGGGATGCCCCCGGCCCCCCCCCTGCTGGCTCCCGCGGAGGGTCAGCGAGCCCCAGCCGCCCCCCAGCACCCAGGTGTGGCTCCCAGCACAGCTGCGGGCGCGTCTCCTCGCCCCTGCCTGCTCTTCTCTTGGCTCCAACGCACTGGGTCCCCCCTGGGGGGCATCACGAGGAGCCTCCAGCCCATCCCCACTCCCCTGCCTGGAAGACCCCCGTCCACAGCACCCCCTCCCCCCCACAGTGTCACAGTCCCGGAGCTTGGTCAGCAAAGCGTTTATGGAAACGGGTCCCATGCAAATCAGTTTGGGAACCACTGCCGGCAGAGTCACAGCGATGCTGGCGCTGTGGGCCCCGCCCAGAGCATCTGGGGACACTTGGTGACGCCGGCGTTTCCCACATCATCACCCTGTTGTCTTCCTTGTTCTTCCTCCTCCTTCTCTCCTTTCCCTGCTTCCTCCTCCCCCTCCTCGCTCCCTCTCCTCTCCTTCCTTCCCTCCCCTCTTCCTCCTCCTCCCCTTCTCCCCCCTTCTCTTTCTCTTCCTTCCCATCCCCCACTTTTTCATGAAACGCCTATTATATCTGATAGAAGACAATTTTAGAAGTATTCCTCGCGCCAGTCCTGACAGGGACAACCACTCTACTGGCAATGATTTCATCAGAAGAAGGATCTGGAAACCAGTGCCCCTCCTGCTTGGTGTCCAGATGCTCTCTAGGTGGGGAAACCTGGGCATTGGCATCTAAAATCTATTGTCTACAACCTTCACCCTGTTGAGAAGCTGCGTTTCTGCCTCAGTACATGGCTCCCGTCTAGAACTGAAGGTCAGCGCAGGGACCCAGGGTGCTCGGCTGGGATCCTCGGAGCCACGTGGTCCCCTGGAACTCCAGCACCCCTCTGATCCTGCTCCAGACCACATATCTGGAACCACACCTCTGCCCTGCCTGGCTCCAAGAGCCCATGGCCCTTGCTATCGTTCCCACTCACCTGGGAAGACGCTCTTACTTGTGATAAGTATGAAAATAGTGGCTGTCCTATGTGCCAGATAGTTTACATGCATCATTTAATTCAGTCCTTAGGACAACAGTGAATGTCTCCCAGAGGGGAAACTGAGGCTCACAGAGGTCTAGCCTCGGTGCTATAACTCTCACGACAGCCCCGTGAGCAGGTTCAGTGCCCACCACACACATGCAGGCAGACGAGGGTGCCGCCTGGGTTCTCCCAGCAGAAGGCAGATACGTGTGTCCTCGCTCTGCCCGCCTATGCGGAAGGTTCTGATCCAGGCAGAACTGGGTAACACCTCCTGGGAAGTGGAGGTGATGGAGGCGGCCAGCGGGGTCCCCTCCCTGGGTGGACACGGTGTTCTTAGTGCCCCAGCTCAGAAGGGCCTCTGGGAGGGGTAGTTTCATGTATCCATCTGACTGGGCCATGCGATCCCAGATACCTGGTTAAACATCATTCTGTGGATGTCTTCAAGGGTGTTTCTAGAAGAGATTAACATTTGAATCAGTGGACTGAGATGGCCTCTCTAGCGGAGATGGACACCATCCAAACCACTGAGGGCACCATTAGACTGAACCGGCAGAGGAAGGGAGACTTCGCCCTCTGCCTGATTCCTTGAGCTGAAGCATTGGTCTTCTCCCACCCCTGGACTGGAACTGCACCACCAGGCTTCCTGGGTTGGTCTCCAGCTTCAGACAGCAGGTCATGAGAATTGTCAGCCCCTATAATTCATGAGTGTTCTAGATAGATAGATAGATAGATAGATAGATAGTTGATAGGTAGATAGATAGATACATGGATATATATACATAAATACATAGATATATAAATAGATATATAGTGGATAGACACATAGATACATACATAGATACAAAGATATATAGATAGATGATAGACAGATACAAAGATACATAGATATATAAATACCTAGATACATAGATATATAGATAGATAGATAAAAATGATGGATAGATAGATGCGTAGAGAGACAGATACATAATACAGACATAGATACATATATAGATAGAAGAGACATAGAGAGATAGAAAAAGAGAGAGGGAGAGAGAGAATTTTATTGGTTCTGTTTCTCTGGAGGCCCCAGACTAAGACAGCCTCATACCTGGTTTGGCTCTGCCATCACCATCTTGAAATTTTTAGCAATTCTATCATCAAGCTGTGTTTTGTAACTGAAGTGTCATGGGACAGGGAGCAGGTGCATAAACACAGAAGATGCGCACAATACACCCCACCCCTGCTCTTCAACGCCCCACAAGCACAGAGCTGCAGGGGACCCCAGAGCTCTTAGGGTTCAATGAGACTCAGAGGGAGCCCAAGGTAAGTGTGTCACACCTGTGACGGGGCAAGCAGAGGGGGCGGGCAGAACTTGATTCCCACACAAACGAAGGCACTGGGATTCTAAGAAACGAGAACAAGCAAAGGACTCCATCGCATCCTTTTCTGTTTGTTACGTCCCTGTTTGCATCAAACATGGATGCGGAACGTGATGAAAGGTGAGACAAAGAACAGACTGGGCAAAGTGAGGTCCCTTCTCTCTGTCCTCTGCTCCTCCGGAAGCAGAAGGTAGGGTGTGTTGTGAACATGTACATATCAATATGTGAGAAGCAATCGAGTTACTTTTGTGTAACATTCCCATTATCTGGTAAGATCAAAATGCATATGCACATGACAAGCTACAAAATACGAGTCCTGTAATTTTGGTGATTCTGCATCTGAGTTAAATGCTCTAACATTTGCATTGAAAACCGGCCTGCACAATATAAAGATGGCTGGTAAAATTCATGCCAGCAATGAAAAATTCTATTTTTCTCTACTTAGAATGACATTAACTAGCAAATAAAAAGCCACAACGGTAACTGGAAAGAACGCTCATGGAAGGGAAAAAATACACAACTTTTTATTTCAGTACCTTTGATGGCATTTTTTGAACAAGGCACCCTGTATTTCCATTTTGCATTGAATCCTACATACTGTGTAGCTAATCCTGAACAGAATATTTTAAAGTTGAAAGGGAATTGGGAGGACTTTATTCTAACTCTCCGTTTACAGACGTGGAAAGGGGGCCGGAGCAGAGAGTGGGTGTGAAATCGGGAAGGTTGCTCAGGCCTCCCGCCCCACACGGGCCCTGCCTCGGGCTCCGGGAGCTCACCAGCCGCCCCGGGCAGGGTCTTTTCTCAGAAGCTGCCCTGGGTCCAGGCCCCGGCCTGCCTGGCATTCGTGACGGGCCTGTTCCGAGGGCAGAGGCTGTCCGTCTCGCTGTTTTCTGAGAAAGTCCCAGGAGCCCTGCCCCCTCCCCAACAAAGTGTCTTTAGCCATGTGAACTCCCATGCTGTGAGGCCCGTGGCCCACAGAAAACCCCCATTATGGCCCACACAATGCAGGAATGTCCCAATCCGCCTGGAATCCTGGCCGGGAATCCCGGCGGTATTCACTGCATTGTATCTGGATACAGAAGGGCGCCTTTAGGTAGGGAGAAGACGGGGCACGCCTTGCCTTGGGCATGGAAGACTGGGTCCGCCCGGTGGCTGTGGGGCCTCCACTTTCCCACGGCTCCTCCCCTCCGGCTTTGGCCTCATCCTACTGGCTTTGAATCTGAAGGTCATTTCCAGGGTTGACCTGTTGAGTACATCTTGGATCAGAGGGAAAGAAAGGTGCTGTATTGGGAAGAGGCCAGGACTGCAGAAATAGAAGCCCGGGGGGCAGAGCAGCTCAGGGTGGGGAGAGCCAGAGGCCCAGGAAATGTCCCGTGTGGACTGGGGTGGGGACCAGTGCCACTGACCTTGATTTAGAAAAGGGGTTCCTGACAGCGCTTTTTCTCCCAGATTGGAAGCATTTCATTCCTCTGTCCCTGGCCAGACCTGCTCATTGCTCCCTGCGACTTTCCCCGTCCTTGCTGCTTCCCTCTCCTGTCTGGCCAGCCTCCTGCTCCCGGTGGGCTCCTGTGCAGCCGGCCTGGCCCCTGGCCCTGCAGCTCTCCCTACCCTGAGCCCCCACCTCCGTGTGCAGCCTCAGCTTGGCCCAGCCCTAAGTCTGCAGGGACTTCCACGCCACCTGACCCTGTTGCTGTGGCTCTGGTGCGGACACCGGGCCCCACCTCCAGCCTGTGTCTCCCAGCCATTTTGTTTTCCTGAAGTGAAACTCCTTCCGTGTGCATGCTGGCCCCCAGTGTATGCCAGACCCCAAAATCTAAAGATCCAGGCTCAAATTCTGACCTGCCGCTCGCCAGAGGTGGAGGCTTGCGGGAGTGGCTTAACCTCTCTGAGCTCCCAATTTCTCATAACTCTCGAGGTTGTTGTGAGGCTTCAGCGAATCAGACCTTCTAAATTGGAATTGTGGGGGCTGGAGGCTTTGGATAGCTTTTAACATTTCGCAGGTGAGGGGAGCCTGGGTGGCTCAGTCGGCGGAGTGTCTGACTCTTGATTTCAGCTCAGGTTGGGATCGCAGAGTCCTAGGATTGAGCCCTACATCAGGCTCTGTTCTGACAGTGCAGAGCGTGCTTGGGATTCTCTCTTCCTCTCTCTCTTCCCCTTCCCTGCTCTCTCTCTCTCAAAATAAATAAATAAACTTTTAAAGTATATATTAAAAAATAAAATAAAATTTCCCAGGCGATTCTGTGTCTGGAACTACTGATAAACAGAAGCTCAGACGAATAGCAAGGACCCCCAAAGGAGGGTTGGGGGGTAATTCTGATGGTTAGATTTTGGTCCTCAGAAGGCTTCTGTTACAAAAACTTGAGTTATCCAGGAAGAATAGACATTCGATCCCGTGAGCCGCTACTGGCAGAAGTGAAGAAGGAACTCCAGAGGGCAAGTGGCAGCGAGGACAGATGGCGAGGGAGCCTGAAGGATGTTCCAGGACCGCGGAGCTAAGAGAAGGGAGATGGCACCTGGACCTTCACTGTAAACCCAGAGTCCAAGCCCTGCGTCCCAGTGGCAGCTGCCACTTCCTAGCCCCCTGACCTGGGGCAGGGCACGTCCCTCTCCAGCATCAGCGTCCGCATCCATAAAGGCAAAGATAAACTGGTGCATGTTTCCTCCCAGCGTGGTCCAAGGAGTCATGCATCAGAGCCATGCATCAGAGCCATGCAGGATTCTGTCAAAAGCAGATCACGGGGTTTTACCCTAGATCTCTGAGCCAGAATCTCTAGGGCATCTCAGCCAAGTCTGAAGCCCATTAAAATCAGAAAACAAGTTGCCTACAGTTGCAAATGCTTTTTTCAGCTCTGATGTTGCAGCACAATGTTCTCCAAAAGGCACCCCATTCGTGAGGAAAAACACGGAGCACACATCTCACTAATGTATTTGATTTTATAAAGTATGTGTGTGTCTCTGCTAATGCATTTTAACATCATAATACATAACTGCAAGTGAAATTTTTAAAAAAATTTTAATGTTTTTATTTGTTTCTGAGAGAGAGAGAGAGAGAGAGAGAGAGAGACAGCATGAGCAGGGGAGGGTCAGAGAGAGAGGGAGACACAGAACCTGAAGCAGGCTCCAGGCTCTGAGCTGTCAGTACAGAGCCCGATGTGGGGCTCAAACCCACGAACCGTGAGATCATGACCTGAGCCAAAGTCGTATGTTTAACCGACTGAGCCACCCAGGCGCCCCTGAAATTTTTAAAGTTGTTATAAAAGTAAAAACTTATCTGAAGTTTTTATAAAGAGGTGAAAGATCTGGAAGAGGCAACACAACACTGACGAACAAAGTTGGAGAACTGATACTACCCAACTTTAAGACTTAGTGTAAAGCTACTGTAATCAAAACAGTTTGGTTTTGGAAAAAAAAAAAGAAAAGAAAAGAAAAGAAAAAGAAAGAACAAGAAAAAAAAAGACACACAGACCAGTGGAACAGAATAGACAGCCCAGAAATAGACCCACATAAATATAGTCAACAGATCCTTGACATGAGAGCCAAGGCAACACAATGGATCAATCACAGGGGTGGAATGAATGGACAGCCACGTGAAAATAAAACGAATCTAGACACAAACCTTTCACCTTTCAGAGAAATTAACTCAGAATGGATCTTACACCTAAATGTATATACTTCAAACCATAAAACTCCCAGAAGAGAACACAGGAGAAACCCTAGATGCCCCCAGGTATGGTGATGTTATTTTAGATGCAACCCAAAAGACACGATCTGTGAAAGGAATCAGTGAGAAGCTGGACTTTATTAAAATTAAAAGTTTGTTGGGATGAGCATTGGGTGTTGTATGGAAGGCAATTTGACAAAGAATTATATTAAAGTATAAATTTAAAAATAAATAAAATAAAGCTGAATTAAAAAAATTAAAAACGTCTACTCTGCAAAAGACCATGTCAAGAGAATCAGAGGACAAACCAGAGAGTAGAAGGAAATATTTGCAAAAGACACATCCGATAAAGCACTGTGATCCAAAATATACAAAGAGCTCTTAAAACTCAGCAATAAGAAAGAAAAAACAACTGATTTAAAAACTGGGTCAAAGGCCTTATGAGGCACCTGGCCAGAGGAGATATACAGAGGGCAAGCAAGCACATAAAAAGAGGTGCCTTACAGACTTCGGCTCAGGTCACAACCTCACGGTTCCTGAGTTCAAGCCCTGCGTCAGGCTCTGTGCTTGCTGGTGGTGCAGACCCTGCTTGGGATTCTCTCTCTCTGCCCCTTCCCGACTTGTGCACTCGCTCTTTCTCTCAAAATAAATCAATAGGGGCACCTGAGTGACTTGGTTGGTTAAGCATCCAACTTTGGCTTAGGTCATGATCTCAAGGTTCATGGGTTCGAGCCCCGCATCAGGCTCTGTGCTGATGGCTCAGAGCCTGGAGCCTGCTTTGGATTCTGTGTCTCCCTCTCTCTCTGCCCCTCTTCCACCTGCACTTTCTCTCTCTCTCTCTCTCTTTCTCTCTCTCTCTCTTTCAAAAGTAAATAAGCATTAAAAATTCTTTAAAAATAAACTTTAAAAAGAAAGATGTGCCCTATCATATGTCATCAGGGAAATTCAAATTAAAACAATGTAGTAGCACAACCACCTACCAGAATGGCTAAAATCCAGGGTGTGGACACCACCAAATGCTGGCGAGGATGTGCAACAACAGGAACTCTCTTTCACCGCTGGTGGGGATGCAGAATGGTGCAGATGCTTTGGAAGACAGTTTGGCAGTTTCTTATAAAACTAAACATCCTATTACCCTATGATAAGGGGGTCCCGCCTCGGTGTTTACCCAAAGGAGCTGACAATTTATATCCACACGAAAACCTACCCACGGACATTTATAGTACCTGTATTCATAATTGCCAGTATTTGGAAGCAGTCAAGATGTCTGTCAGTAGGTGAGTGGAACCGTAAACTGTGGTCCACCCGAACAATGGGAGAGTGTGGACAGTGGGAAATGCATGATCCGGCGATGAGAAGGCACAGAGGATGCTTAATTAAATGCATATTACTAGGTGAAAGAAGCCAGTCGGGAAAGGCTACGCACTGATTCCAACTATGTAATGTTCTGGAAGAGGTAATTATGGAGACAGTAAGAAGATCAGTGGTTGCCAGGGGTGAAGGGGATGATGAATAGGTGCACGGGGGATTTCAAGGCGTTGGAAATACCCTGTGCGATATGATCATGATGGATACACACCATTGTACATCCAAACCCATGAGATGTATAACACCAAGAGCGAACCCTGATGCAAATTATAGATTTCGGGTGACAATGATGAGTCCATGTAGGTCCATTAATTGTAATAAATGCAGCAATCCGGTGGGGGATGCTGATCGACAGGGAGCATACAGGCATGTGTGGGGCGGGGGCTACACGGGCAATCTCTGGGACTTTCCTATCAAGTTTTCCATGAACGTGAAAGAGCTCTAAAAAAAAGGTATTTAAAAAACAGTCAGACATAATTAAAAATCTACCCTTTGGCAGATAGGAACCCCTCCCCCCCGTTTGACCATGTAATAAAAGGAGTCACATAAAAGCAAAGGTAAAGGAAAGCAGTGTTTCAAGTGGTCTGAATGTCACAATGAAGCAAGAACAGATTATATGCAACTGAATGAGCACAGACAAAGTCTGAACGGTCAGGAGGCAGGCAGCTTCCGAGCACACACCTGCCCTTGAACGAGAGCCGGCAAGAACTGTAGGTGCCTCGTGGACAGCAGGGGCTGGGCCAGCAGTGGACCCCGATCCCTCACAGGGCTGCCTTTCCTGGGTGTTAGCAGGGGCTGCCTGTGTGTCCTCTCTGCCCAAATGCCTCTTCTTGCTCATGTGTGCAGACCGTTCTAAGACTGCAGGGCTCTCTAAGGGGGCCATGGCAACCTGTCCTGAGCACCCATGAAGTGCCAGTGCTTGTGGCTAACCTCACCCTGTACACTGTAGCAAGGCTTGAACTACATCCTTAAACCCATATTACAGGTGCCAAGATAAAGGCATCGGATGATGGTGTAGGTACGTTGTCCAATCTAAGGTAGCCACGTAAGTCACAGAACAGGGATTTAAGGTCAAGTCTCTAAACTCTGCCTTGTGTCCCTCAAGGGGTTGACATTTTTTTTCTTTTAACTTTTGTTAAGTTTATTTATTTTGAGAGAGAGAGAGCATAAGCAGGGGAGGGTCAGAGAGAGAGAGAAGGAGAGAGAGAAGGAATCCCAAGCAGGCTCTGCACTGAACCCCTACATGGGGCTTGAACTCATGAACCTGCGCTGAAGTCGGATGCTTAACCGACTGAGCCCCAAGGGGCTGATATTCTGATATGAAGGCCTCTCTCTGAGACTATGTATGGGGGTCCCCTTTCTCTCCCCTTTCACCAGGTCCCCTTCCAACCCTTTGCTTGCCCGGGCAGCCTGAGGTCTGGGCTGGTCCAGGATGTGCAACCCCCCACCCCAGCTTAGTCTCATCCTGTAAATATTTGTAGGGGCCCTTCCCACCCTCAGCAAAGGTGGGTGAGTGCAAAGCCAGGCTGGGCCTGTGCGCACAGGCAGTTTGTCAACATAATTGATACTGCTGAGCAGAGCCCAGTACAATGGGTCCTCGCCGAGCAGATGGGGGAGGATGTGTAATCCCTATAATACAGACAGAGGCGTGTAATTTAGGGAAGTGGATTTGCTTTTCTTGAACAACAGGGACAGATAATGCTGCCCTATATAGTTGGGACCGTCTTTGGAAAGCGCAGACACTCATTATTTCTCTGTCTTGTGTTTCTAGCTCTTGCTGCAAAGGCATCCTTCCTCACTGGCCTCCCGGGCCCCGTTGCCTCGTCCTCCAGGCTGCCCACATATGGACACAGACTGCCTCTTGGGCAGCAGCGAGAACTCCGTGGCAGTGGGGCACTGAGCAAGACTTCAACCTCTCCACGCTCCCATTTTCTCATCTTTATAAGGTGCGAAGACAACATTACCTTCTGTATAGTCCCTCATTCGTTCCTATCAGGCATATTTAAGGAGCACCCACCACGTGTCCTCTGAGCAACGACAGACGACTTTCGCCTGGGTCCAACCACGTGTGAAAGTACAGAGCCAGTCATAGATGCTTCATACCTGCAACTCCCTTACTTACCCTCTTTCCCTAAAACAGAAGTTTATAAATCAGCCTCCCATCTGCAAAGCCCCTGTGGCTTTTGCTCTGCACAGGATAAAAATCCGTATTTCCTTCTTAGGCTTCAAACCTCTAAGATATCCAAGAAAAATGTATCTATCAAAATTTAAATGATCCTTTGATCATGCGGGCCACTTCTAGGACCCCTCCCATAAATCAATGCAAGCGAGCGCAGAGTGAGATACGCATACGAAGATGTTTATTGCAGCGTGTCCTAACGGAATAAAGAGGTGGACGTAACCATCTATCGGATGAGGAATTTTGAAGGAAGTGGTGGTCCTTCCGTACAGCAAGCTTAGGGACATGCGTCCTCACAGGCTGCCTGCCGTGTGATGGGCATCAAATACTGGCAGAACAGGAGTACAAACAGGGAGTGCAGAATGAGGTAGATCCAAAGGAACTGACCTTGACGGGTGCCCAAGAAGGAGGGTTGGGTGAAAAAGAACCAAGCCACAGACTGTGAAAAGTCTGGTCTCATTTAACAAAGTAGGCTGTGTCTGTACCAGACAAAACGTCTTCGAATGAAGATAAAATATGAGGAAACCTACACAAGAAACCTCTTCAATCAAGATTTTTGGAGAGAGAAATGGGGAGCCCTGTTTTCCTGATCTGTTTTGTTTTCCCCATTTGCCAGCACAGCACGGGCTTCTCTCCATAGTAACGAGCATAACCCTGTATCACCATTTGGGCAACTCGCCATCCTTTGTGTGTAACCGATCCCCTCGGGCTGGACATTTTACCATGGCCAATTTTTCACTTTTATAAATAACGCTGATCTGAACACTCTTGGGAACACATCTTTGCTGGTAAATAATACATTCTTGGAAGTATATAATTGCTGTCATTTTTACTGACGTTACTTCTGGCCATCTTTGATCACTGCCCGCTATTTACTTGATTTCAAAATCAGCGAAGGGCTCAACCCTTTACTGGTTCTGAGACGGAACAACCTGACCTCTGAAGCTCACTTTCCTTGTCTGAAAAATGAAAGTCTATCCCTCGAGGTGCTTCCAACGAAGGAGATGATGTCTGGTGGGGAAGCTCCGAGGTCACGAGCAGCCACTCACCCTGGGTGCCCGGGGGGAGGGGGGGGTTGTCTCAGGAGGGATGTTCCTGATGTTGATGTAACAGATCCGCAAGCAGGGACGCCCAGGGCGGGGTTCACACACCCGGCAAGAAACCGGCCCATGAGTTGGTTAAGCAGCTTCAGCACGGTCACGCCATCAGCTAGTGACACAGTTTCCTGAATTATTCTGCGTGGAACAGAGCGCAAGGCCCAGCAGGAGGAGATTCCAAGTTGCCAGGAAACCACAACCTGATGTCTCAGCAGACAATTGCAACTAATTTTCAGAAATTAGAGAATCTTAGTGCCGATAAGAAACTTCTCAAGTCATTCCGAGGGCGGGATCTAGAAGGAAAAGCAAGTTTGGGGGAGAAGACAGATTGGGTTTGAAGTCAGGTGAACAATGGTGGCAAGTTCCTTAACACGTCCAAGCCTCTGTCTGTGGACTGGAGAAACAAGATGTAACTAGCTCTGCCAGATGAGCCTCCCACCAGAAGTAGGGGGTGTGAGTGTCTGCAAATGTGTCTAGCACACAGGTACTTGCCCAAAGGCCATTGCTATTGACATGATTACTGTTATTGCTGTTGCCATTTTTATTATTATTTTGCTCTCTCTCTCGGAGGAGGAGCTAGGGGGTGTCTGGAGGAGACATCAAGTCAGACACTGTGTTGGGCTTGTAACAGGTGTCCCCTGCCCTACGCCAGGCACTGTCCTAGGACCTGGGGGTGACGCAGTGACAGAATTTCCTACTCTCTTGGATCTCGTTTCTTTCTTTTTTTTTTTAATTTTTTTTAATGTTTTATTTATTTCTAGGAGAGAGAGAGAGACAGCGCGAGCAGGGGAGGGTCAGAGAGAGAGGGAGTCACAGACTGAAACAGGCTCCAGGCTCCGAGCTGGCAGTCAGCACAGAGCCCGACGCGGGGCTCGAACCCACGAACCGCGAGATCATGACCTGAGCGAAAGTCGGACGCTTAACCGACTAAGCCCCCCAGGCGCCCCTCTTGGATCTCATTTCTGGTTGGGGAGAAAAAGAGCAAACACAGATATAATATATGCCGTCAGAGAACATGAGGGACTTTGAAGAACCACAAAACCCAGTAGGGAGCCGAGAGAGATGTGGGGCTGGCTTCGATTTTTACAAATGTTATTCTTATTGTGGTAACAGTTACCCTAAGATCTGCCTTCTTAATAAATTTTTAAGGGTATGCCACCATGCTGTTAACCATAAGCACATTGATCCATGCTAGGATCTCCCCAGTTCACCCCAGTTCAGGTGCTGCGACCATGAGTGACACATTTGCCCTTGGTTTTTCACAGCCCATAATAAAATAAAATAAAATAATAAAATAAAAAAATAAAATAATAAAATAAAATAAAATAAAATAAAATGGATGTTATTTCCTTGAGGGTGTTAACCTTAAACATAAAATAGTTATTACACCAGCAAAAGTGGATTTATTCAGGAATAACAGAGAATTGAAACTCAGGACATGCAAGCTAAGGAAAAACCATAGGCAAGCCCAACACACAGGATGGGGATCATGATTTTGCAGAGTGGGAGGAAGCTGGGAGGGCTGATGGGAAGCAAAGGCCACCGGAGAAAGGCAAGAGATCAGGGTGATGAGGTTTCTCACCCGCTCAATTGCAGGGGTGGTCGGTCTCTTGCAGGAGAGTCAACGTACACCTTTCCCTGTGGGGGCCTGTAATTGATGATTCTTTCCTCTTCCTTGTCTCCTTTCCGAGTCAGTAATTGTCATTTTGGGGCTTGGGCTCCCCCTCCCCGGCTCCCCCTTCTGGCCCCAGACTGCCTGTGAGCTTTCCCCTTCGCTAATTTTCACAAGCGCCCAGGTCGGACTCCACCCAGTTTACACCCTACTGTCTGATTCTAGTAGGCTCTCTCAACACATGTTGAGCTAAATTGAAAAGTTCAACCTTGTAGTCCTCTATGTCTGGAATCTTGAGTTCTAGTCCCTTCTCCCTCTCCGTTGGGAGACTTCTTTTTAGCTGTGGTTATAAGTTGGGGGCTGATGAAGTTCCAACTTGCATCTCAATACTAGCCTAGGGCTCTCTCTCTCTCTCTCTCTCTGCAACAGAGCGGTCTGCCAGCTCACCTCCCTGCCCCGCGCCCAGCCCACCGCTGCCCAGGGGCTCCACAGAGCCCCACACTGGCCGTGCTCCTGCCCCTCTAAACGCGTCAGGGACTCCTGGTCCTCTGGCTCAAGTCCACACTCCACTGCACGCCTCCCCAGCCCCCATCAACCAGCTGACCCTTGGCCATTAGCCACCCCTCCCCCCCAACTCTAATTCCAAGGCCTTCTCCTTCCTTTTCACAGGGGGCCAGGGGGAGGCTTCTCCTATTGTTCAGTCTCTGCCTCCTCAGAAGTGAGGCTAGAGCTTGCTCCCTCCCCCACTCATTCTCTGACTCACCTATCTACCTTGTGTCCTTCACAGAGCGCGGGATAACTCAGTAAGGCAATGTGGTGATCCACTACCCAGGGCCCTGGCTTTCTGTCCCCACCCCCTCCAAGGTACACAGAGGCAACCCCCCTCCCCCGTGGGCCGGCCACTCTGAGATGGAGACCACGGGAACAAGCCCCGAGTAAAAAACAATGTGCACCTGGGGCTCCTTCTGTTGGGTAGTTGTTAAACTACTTGTCTTACAGCGCAGAGCCAGGATGCTGCCAACATGTGACAGAGACTCGGAGGACCCGTGCCTCCAAAACCACCACTGAGCTGCCTGAATCGCCTGCCAATGTCGACCAATGAGGACAAGGCCTTTTCCAACCAATCAGGAGGAGGCTCTTTTCCCCCCCTTTCCTTCAATCGCATAGTGGGCGGTGTGGGAACCTGAAATACCCAGGATCCCCCTGCTCTGTTTGGGGAGGCTCCCAGGGAGCACTGTCTCTTGGTGCTCTGTCTCCCTTTAGCTTGGGCTGTAGCCCCGGGAAAGCCTTACCTGTGCCTTTCACTTCTGGGTCCCGCCTGGTTTCTACCACCTGTAACAAATCCATCCATCACCTGGACGGTAGGTGAGGGCACACCCTGAGCATGTCGTAGCTGAGAAGTGAGTGTGCCATCATGCTCTTCTCTGCCTCCCCACCTTGCCCGCGCCTCCGATAGGCAGGGCACCTGTCTCCGCCCGTCAGCACCCGCATCGGGGTCTGTTTTCACCAGCACACCTCCTCTGCTCCATTTAGCCTGCACCTGACACACCGCAGGGCACCAAGCGGGCGCTCAGTAACCAGGTGTGGAGTGAACTGTTACGGGCAGCTGGAGGATAACGCAGGAGAAGAAGGAAGGAGCCAGGTTGTTGAGAATTCCCTGGGAGGTCACATATCAGCCCCTTACTGCCTGTTTACTAAATACTACCAAGCAGGCAGCCAGATAAAGATGCTCCAGAGTTTAGGAGCCTGATTAGGGGGTGGGGGGAGCAGAGAGGAGGTCAGCCGGATTAAGTGATGCTCTCAGTGAATTCAAAATACTCCTGCCTGGGCCATTTTTAGGAACAAAGGTCAGAAAGGAAAAGTAGAAGAGCCCCCTGGGTCAGCACCTGTTCATTCTCTGCTTCTGGGGGCTGGGAGCTCATTAAAAGGAAGTGGAATATTCTGTGCGCCAAGGAGAAGAGCCTGTGAAACAACCAGGAGTGTTTATGTGCAGCCCCAGAGACACGAAGTCTACAAAGTATGCTGGGGCGGGGGGAGTGCCGGCTTTTAAAGGCCAACCCCACAAGGGTGGAGTGAAACTATGTGATACAAGTTAGCTACAAATACTAGTTAGCTAACCAGTGTTCCATGATTTCTATTCCAGTCCAAAGTGGAAGAATGCCTTCTCGAAGGTGGTGGAGGTGCAACTGAAAAAGTCAAGAGTTCACTGTGTTCCAAAAATTGAAACAGGAGAGGTGCCTAGGTCGTCTGACGCCTTGCGGTGACTCTTAGCAATGCTGTCTATGTTGATTGGATCTTCACTGCTCCTCAGACCTACCTGGCTCCTGCCCCCCTCTTCCGCGATCCTGGCAGGTGACAGAGGCTCTCTGGGCCTTCCGGGTCTCCAGGTAATAATGAGGACATGGGTCCACACCTCCCCCAGGATGTAGAGCCGGCCAGGAAACAGGGCCACCTGTAGGCAGAGGCAGGTAGGTGCTGGGGCAGGTGTGGGGCTCTCCTGGCAGGGCAGAGGTCAAAGCCAGCCCCCCTTCCCATCGCCCCCCCCTCTAAACTTTCCAAAGTGGCCGCAGCTGCTGCTTAGTGGGGAGGGGTGGGGGCGCTATTTCAGACGCGTCTGTACAAGGGACCAAAATATCCGGTGGAGTCTATAACTGGACAGGGAGTTGTCCGTCCCTGTCCCAGGCTTCCCAGGGCGGCCAGGAAGCCGAGCTGCCCCTGCCCCTTCCCGCAGGGGCGCACCCTCCCGCGGGCTGGGCTNTCCCCCCGGGGACCCGTGTCCCCTCTCCTTACGTTTGTGCTTCTCCAGCACTTTCTGTTTTATTTTCCAAGTTCCAAGCCTTACCTTTTTACTTTATTTCTTTAGTTACTGATTTTGAAACTAGCTCTTCCTAGGGACCTGTGCCCCCAGGCTTATTACAAGTCTTACCTAAAGACTGAGATTGCTGGATTTGCGGGGGGACAGAGTGAGTGGGGTCGCTGGCCGGTGACGCCCCCCCCCAGGAGGGGGCTGCCTGGGGCTGGCTCCTACAGACACTGCTCTCAGGGGATCCCTGCCCTGGACTGGAGCCCCAGCTGGCATCCTTTTGAGCTTCTCCCCCGGCAGGTAAGTCCCGGGTTCTCTTCCTGGAGGCTGGAGGTCAGAGGGCTTCAGGCTTACACCCATCTCCCCAAGTGGTGATGGAATAGCCGTGGGTGCATGGAGCTGGGGAGAGCACCCTACCCGAACTGAGCTGTTTCTTTCTGGAGCTCGGATGTTAAGCTCTTTGGGGAGTGACCTCAGTCCTGAGCCGCGGGCTCTGCGCTTGGCCGACTTCAGAGTAAAATGAAGCCAAGTCGGTGAGAACCTACCTGCCTGATTTGAGGTGAGCAGCGTCAGGAGGCAGGAACCCAGAGACACCTGCGGTATGTCAGGGGCCGGGACTTCTCTCCAAGCTGCTGCTTTTATGAAGTTGTGGAGATCTCCCAGCCTCTTCCAACTTTCCGGAAGAAATTTGGAGTAAAAGCCAGAAAGGTGGGGGCGGGGGGGAGGGGGTAAAAGAGGGAAAGGAAAAGAGAAATAGCAGAGAAGGGAGAGTCGCTTACCTTCTGTTTTGTAGTATTTTCAGGGAATGTGGCCTTTTTGGTCAAAATTTAGATCTCTTTCCTGTCTGAGCGGTTTATTATCCTGCTCTCAGTGGTCTTGAACCCAGGGGGGCATTTTTGTCCTCTGAACCTGGCATCCGACGCGGCAGGCCAGAGTTTCCTGTCCCAGGTTATGAAGTGTAACTTGAATTAGCGGTGTAAGTGAAGGATGCGCCCCCACTTCTCCCCACTCCCGCGGAGACTCGGCGATGGCAGGGGCCACGCTTACTAGGGTGCCCCCCGAAGAAGGTGCCGCCCCCTCCGCCAGTGCTGGGGCTCAGCGGGGTCCCTCTCCTCCGTGCGTCATTCTGCTCCTGGTCACCTTCTGGCACCTGCCCCACACCTGTGACCCTGCACGGGGCCATCCCAGCCCCGATCTGTCTCATTGATGGTTTTTGCTCAGCAAAATCCCAGACAGCCAGACTTCTGCCTGTGAGAACTTCCCCGCTCCCAGCTTTGGGGAGAACCTTGGGACCCCTTCTCGTTATGTCATTCACTGCACTGTTGCAGGAAAGCTCTAAAGTCCAGAGCCTCTGCGTAGTCAGAGTGGGCAGAGAGGGGCACGCTGCCTGGCTTGCAGCAGGCGCGGGTGAGGTCATGCTGTGCTGCTGACCTTCGCTTCCACTCTCAACCCTGTTGGGCTGCCTGGGCTCGGGGACTTCCCACGCGAGCCTCGGTTTCCTCATCTGCCAAGTGGACGTGGTGGGGGGTGCAGAAGGACTGTTCTGGGAGAGCCAGGTACGTGGTCGGCATGCAGCCCATCTCCGTGCTTCTGCTTGTCAGCCCTGGGGAGGCAGCACCCCCGCCCCATCCTAGAATCCCTTGTCACTCTGCTACTCAGGCGCCGACTGTGACTTTGGGCACTTGTCATCTTGTGGTTGTCAGACCCCTGATGCAAGGCCAGAGACTGGAAGAGATGAAGGGTTTCTTTCTGGGGATAAAGGAGTGGCCCTAGGGGATCCACTCCAGCTGCGGCTCAGGTCATGATTTCATGTTCGTGGGTTCCAGCCCCGCCTTGGGCTCTCTGCTGTCATCGCAGGGCCCATTTTGAATTCTCTGTCCCTCCCTCTCTCTGCCCTTCCCCTGCTTGCGTGCTCTCTCTCTCTCAAAAATAAACAAACATTAAAAAAAAATAAAAGAACAGAAGTTTGTAAGTGGCCTTCCGGGTGCTTCCAGATTCCATCAGACGCCTAAAAGAGCTGCTCCACCTCTACAAAGTGGTTAAGTAGCTCCCAGGCTGATCCAGCCACAGAGTTTTGATGCTTCCTAGGTTGTTTTAAGCTTGATTTAATTGCTTGCCACAAAGTTGTTCGGCAGATTTTACACACAAATCTTAATCTTTGGCTTTTCTTGAAAAATGAGAAGACAGGACACCTTTTTAAAGCATAGGGTCAGAGCAGCCCCCCACTTGAGCTAGGTGTGTGCTGTCTGTGTGACCGCGGGGCCTCCTCGGACACTGGAGCGTTCCGGAGTTTTCTGGACTGGATGAGCCGGGTTCTCTCTCCCCCCCTGATTCCGTTCTAAGAGGGTTGCCATTAGCGGAGGTGCTTTTGGAGGGGAGAAGCCAGGATCCTGGGAACAGAAGCCACGGCTCGTGTGGAAGGGCAGGTGCTGCCGTAAGAAGGGTCATCTAGCGTGGAGGGTCACGGCAGCCTTGCAGGAATGTCATGTAGAAGATGCAGTGATCTGCCCCCTTGGTCCTAGGAGGGAAGCTTGCTGGACACTGGATTCCAGTCCAGGAGGGAGAGCTGTGCAGAGACAGAAGGGAGTCATTGGTGGTGCGTTGGGGGGAGGAGGGGTCCCCCAACATCGCAGGTATTTAAGCAATGGTTGGACGCCCATTTCACATGGCTGGTGGAGGGCTGAGCTGGGCCTTGAACGCTTGGGCCTGGTCTACATTCAAAGTCTTTTCCCAGCCTGAGATCTCACACTTCCTGAGCTTCCTCTCCACCCTCAATATTTTGCTAGTCATCTCCTGCCTCCTCTCTCTCTTCAGTCCTGCCGCTGCTGCTGATAAAGGCTGACTCAGGTTGTGTGGTCACTAAGGGCAGGGACTGTGAACCTGTGTGCCGTTCGTGTCTCAGTTTTATAAACAGAGAAAGGAAAGACCCATGTTAAATAACTCACCTGAGGCCAGGTGGAGAGAAGCCTAGGAGCCAGGACTCAGAGCCACTTCTGGGGGTCAAAGCCCACTGTCACTTCTATGAAGGCCTATTTCCACATGCTGGGAACACGGTCCCCTCAAAAGGGCCCATCCTTGTTGATGAAGGCCCACAGGGGGAGCCAGAAAATGAGCCCACAGTGATTTTTAGAATGGGAAAGGTCCCTGGGAATTTTGTAGCCAGTCCACTACTGAGGAATTGAATACATGCCAGCCAGGCTGTCTGGCACAAATAACTAGATCAAGGCAGACCCAGACCTGGTGAGAAGGGGGAAAGTGGGATTCCCCCATTTTGTAGTTGAGGAAACTGAGTCCAAGAAAACAGGACTGACTTCCCTGCTTTGTATTTAGAGATAGATGGGTCTCCTGAGGTCCCAGCACACAGAGGGGTCGATCCTTCGGTCCTTCCTGCCCAGGACTTGGCATTGTGCACCGGTGGGCGTGCCCACATACGCGTGTACGTGTGTATGTGTGTGGGACAGGGTTGGTACCATTTTGTATTGCTTCTTTAAATTCCTTCCCACTTGCTACGGCCGTGGGCATCTTTGTGTACATGGCTTCCTCCACGTGGCCGTGACGTGCCCAGATCATTCCCAAGGAATAGGGTTTCTGGATCAAAGCACGTGGGTGTTTCACTGTTTTCGGGAGCTATCGGGATTGAGCATTCGTGAGAGGCTGAATGCCAGGTAGCATCACAGAGCAAAATAAGGGAAGTCTTGCTAAAGACGCAGGGGACATGCGGAGGGTGGGGCCGCTGGCGCTGGGCTCCAGGATCATTCTGTGACAAAGCCATCTGACAGCTGAGCTCCAGCCCGCTGCCCACTACTGAGACCAAGTGCCACGGCCAGTAAACTTGGAATCTTGTTCCTTCTAGTTAATTCTGGCTGTGTTCTGGTGGACGTGAGAGTATCATTTTAATTTTTTTTTAAGTTTGGTTCATAGTAAAATATGGAGAAAGAAGGGACTTTTTTTGACTATCTTTTGGCCGGAACTAACTCAAGGGAGAGGTTCCGGGACATTGGAACTGGCCTTGACCACCTGGTTCGCCAAGTTGCTGGGAGACAGTCTGCTCCTGAGTCCCTAAAAACAAGGAAAAGCAAAGTGGCCTAAATAGCAAAACAAAGTATCACTTAAAAATACAACAACTGCAGTCTTGTGTGTGATTATGGATTCAGAGCGACTGCATGGGGCTTTGCCAGATAATCACCCCTTCTAAGGGCTCTTTGATCTGAACACTGTGCCCCGAGCATCACAGCCACCTCGCCCGACCTCCTCATCTGCTGACTGCATCCACATCTCCCGGGCTCTGGCCCACCTCCCAGGACAGCGGAATCGCTGCTTCCCACGGAAGCCTGAAATGTGTCGTGAACTCTCTGGTTAACAAGTATTCCTTTTATTGAAGTGAAAGCTCTCCCCACCACTTCCATCTGTCAGTCCCTGTTGCATGTTTTTGGAGCTACTTGGCATAATTTAAATCCTGTTTCCCATGACATTTTTTTGATCCCTGTAAAAACAAAACTAACGTGCCCCCTGAGCCTATCTGAGATTGAGAACCAGTTGCTGTCAGGCTGGNCCTGTGCAGATGGACAAACTGAGACTTATTACTGTGTTACAGCTAATAAGCAACAGTAGAATTGGGATTCAAACCACATCTTAGCACAAAGTTCATGTCCTTAACCAAAATTCCAGACCGAGTGTATAAGGTAAATGTATAGAATTCATACGAAGAGGCAGATATACCATCTGGAAGCTCTTTTTACTTAAAAAAAATGTTCTCATTAGAATGGTTTCAATGATAGAAGTAATGAAAGCTATCCTTACAAGTGAGGCAAAATTGGCACACCTCTGCACCCCCCCCAACCAATAGTAACATTGTGGCAAATATCCTTTTACAACATTATATCCAA
Source organism: Crocuta crocuta (assembly GCF_008692635.1). Taxonomy (NCBI): domain Eukaryota; kingdom Metazoa; phylum Chordata; class Mammalia; order Carnivora; family Hyaenidae; genus Crocuta; species Crocuta crocuta. The sequence continues at coordinate 7,473,508 of NW_027551562.1, read as the reverse complement.
ACATATACATCAATCAAGATCTAGCGTTTAAACAACTCAGAAACAGTAACCATGAATTCTAGAACGCGGCTATGTAAGCACAATGTCTGGCTCATAGGAAGTACTCCGTTAATAATTGAAAGGTTGAATTGTATTTTGTTTTGCTTGGTCTAATGCTTTGCTGGGAGACCACAGGGCAGTGGTGCTTTCAGCAAAAGGGACGGACAGCATGAGGCCCTCGGTGGATAGTTTCCAGGTCTCTGGGCAAGCCAGCTTTTTTCCCTTTGCTCCCGAGCTGCCGTGAGCAAGTCATCTCGGGCTTTCCGTGCATCCTGGATTCATTCTTCGGTGCACCTTGACCGCGGCACCCCAGCTCCATGTCGTCCGCTACTATAGCCTGCAATGGGCTTGTCTGTTTTTACCACTTGGCAAGGAGTTCCTGGAGATCAGGGGGTTTGCTTTCTTTACCTATGAGCTACCAGTGTCTCCACAATGCTGGGCATAGTAGGAACCCAACAAAATCTTTGTGGAACAAAGTAAATTTAAAGTGGTGTTAATCAAGTGCCCGGCACATAGTAGGTATTGAATTAATGAAATCACAGTTTAATTGAAGTCACAATTAAATGAGTGAATGAAGTATCAGAATTGGAAAAGTCAGAGGGATATTTCCCCGTCTGGCACGGTGCCTTACACAGGTGTGCCCAGCAGCTGGGGCTCAGGGAGCGCAATGTCTGATGACCAGGCAGGTCTGGCACCTGTGGTTTGAGGCCCGCACTGAGCCCAGGGACCCGGCTGTGTTGGTCTAGTAGGTCTGGCTCGGGTCTGAATTTGGCCCTCCTGTTTGCTAGCTGCATGGGTTCTGGCACCATTTAGAACATCTCTGTGTGGGAGCCCAGGAAGGAGCTCTGGTAGCATAATGAGTCTCAGCCTAGGGCCCAGGGATCTATAGTGGGCGAGCAGGTTTGATATCCTTAGCTGCTGGAGGTCAATTTTCTACCTTTACAAGGTCATACTGGCCTCAGGACTCCCCATCAGCCACGCTAGCTTGTTCTTAGACCAAGGAGGAAAGTGTCTGAACCCCTGGATCATCACCTCCTCCCTAAAGTGGTTTGGTAGCCATGTACCATATACGCACACACAGATGTCTGGAATCCCTTGCTTCTCAGGTTGGTCAGGTCACAACAGCTGTTCCCACAGGGGTCTGTCTGGTTACTGGTTGTCATGCTCTGAATGCTAGCTCCATGCTACTGCACGCTACTGCATGCTACTCCACACTGCTCCACGCTACTGCATGTTACCATTCCACCTACTCCATGATACTCCATACTACTCCATGCTACTGCATGCTACCCCTTGTTACTCCATGATACTCCATGCTGCTGCATACTACTTCATTCCATTCCACCTACTCCATGATACTCCACACTATTCCACATTATTCCATACTACTCCGCACTACTCCATGCCATTCCACCTACTGCACACTACTCCACACTATTCTATGATACTTCATATTACTATTCCATGCTACTCCATGCTATTCCATGCTACTCCACACTACTCCATGATACTTCATACTATTCCATGCTGTTCCACACTACTCCACGATACTCCATACTACTCCTCACTACTCTACACTACTCCATGCTATTCCATGCTACTCCATGCTACTCTACGCCCCTCCACACTACTCCTCACTACTCCATACTACTCCATACTACTCCATGATACTCCATGCTACCCCACACTATTCCTCGCTACCCCATGCTACTCTATGCCACTCCACGCTATTCCTCACTACTCCATGCTACTCCTCGCTACTCCTCACTCTGGTTTCTTCTGTGTCAGAGTGTGACTTGCTAGGGGTTGCACGTAAGGCTTCCGGGATGGGTAATACCTACACTGAGTGTTGGGGAAAGAGGAGAATCCGCAACACCATTTTTAACTTATGTGTTCCTCCTTCGGGCCGTCCCCTACGGTGTATGGTCCCAGAGGCAAAAACTCTGCTTTGTGTGTCTCCATGTCAGGGGCTCTGGGGAGGCCTTGGG
>NW_027551562.1:7470525-7471379 GCF_008692635.1 Crocuta crocuta | reverse complement strand
TGCGTGGATGGGCGGCGCGTGGGCAGATTCAAGGAAACAGTGGGTGAGGAGGCAAATGCACGGATAGAAGGGACAAGTGAGGGCGTGAATCCACGTTGCCCGGTGCCCATCAGCCACGCGGATTGATCTTTCAGGTGACAAGGAGAGAAGGCGGGTTTGCGCTGGTCCTTTGCTCGAACACAACTCTCTGAGAGGCTTTTCTTGTGTGCGCCCTGCCTCAGGCCCCCCATCAGTGAACGCTCTGACCGGGTGTCCACAGCCTGGCCTTGGCGGGTTCAGCAAAGCTCAGCGGTAATGAAGGGAGCCCCTCCGGCATGTCCTGGAAGGGCGGTCATCCCGGGGCTTCCTCTCAGCTCTGTCCTGGGGCCCGAGCACCAGGACCGAAGCCACAGGCCCCTTAGCAACCGAGCGGGAGAACCCGGTACTGTGTCAGCACCGAGACCTTCGTGTGCTCGTGTGCTGGTCAGTCAGTTCCCTGGAAAGAAAAGGGACCCTGCGGAGCCCCCATTCCTGGGGCCTCCCCGCACATCCCTGGCTTTCTTCACGTGTCCGCGCCTGCAGAATGACAGGGACTGATGAGGTCTGAGGCAATATCTTGGAAGAAGAGAAAAGCCTTAGTGAATAGGCAGGGTAACCCCTGTGTGAACCCCCAGGCTTGCTTTGTTCTTGGGGAGTAGAAGGTTCAAGATTATTTTTAAAATAATTTTTTAGGGGCACCGGGGTGGCTCAGTCGGTTAAGCGTCCGACTTTGGCTCAGGTCATGATCTTGTGGTTTGTGAGTTCAAGCCCCGTGTCGGGCTCTGTGCCGACAGCTCGGAGCCTGGAGCTGCTTCAGATTCTGTGTCTCCCTCTCT
>NW_027551562.1:7460430-7467959 GCF_008692635.1 Crocuta crocuta | reverse complement strand
CCTTAACCAAAATTCCAGACCGAGTGTATAAGGTAAATGTATAGAATTCATACGAAGAGGCAGATATACCATCTGGAAGCTCTTTTTACTTAAAAAAAATGTTCTCATTAGAATGGTTTCAATGATAGAAGTAATGAAAGCTATCCTTACAAGTGAGGCAAAATTGGCACACCTCTGCACCCCCCCCAACCAATAGTAACATTGTGGCAAATATCCTTTTACAACATTATATCCAAACATATACATCAATCAAGATCTAGCGTTTAAACAACTCAGAAACAGTAACCATGAATTCTAGAACGCGGCTATGTAAGCACAATGTCTGGCTCATAGGAAGTACTCCGTTAATAATTGAAAGGTTGAATTGTATTTTGTTTTGCTTGGTCTAATGCTTTGCTGGGAGACCACAGGGCAGTGGTGCTTTCAGCAAAAGGGACGGACAGCATGAGGCCCTCGGTGGATAGTTTCCAGGTCTCTGGGCAAGCCAGCTTTTTTCCCTTTGCTCCCGAGCTGCCGTGAGCAAGTCATCTCGGGCTTTCCGTGCATCCTGGATTCATTCTTCGGTGCACCTTGACCGCGGCACCCCAGCTCCATGTCGTCCGCTACTATAGCCTGCAATGGGCTTGTCTGTTTTTACCACTTGGCAAGGAGTTCCTGGAGATCAGGGGGTTTGCTTTCTTTACCTATGAGCTACCAGTGTCTCCACAATGCTGGGCATAGTAGGAACCCAACAAAATCTTTGTGGAACAAAGTAAATTTAAAGTGGTGTTAATCAAGTGCCCGGCACATAGTAGGTATTGAATTAATGAAATCACAGTTTAATTGAAGTCACAATTAAATGAGTGAATGAAGTATCAGAATTGGAAAAGTCAGAGGGATATTTCCCCGTCTGGCACGGTGCCTTACACAGGTGTGCCCAGCAGCTGGGGCTCAGGGAGCGCAATGTCTGATGACCAGGCAGGTCTGGCACCTGTGGTTTGAGGCCCGCACTGAGCCCAGGGACCCGGCTGTGTTGGTCTAGTAGGTCTGGCTCGGGTCTGAATTTGGCCCTCCTGTTTGCTAGCTGCATGGGTTCTGGCACCATTTAGAACATCTCTGTGTGGGAGCCCAGGAAGGAGCTCTGGTAGCATAATGAGTCTCAGCCTAGGGCCCAGGGATCTATAGTGGGCGAGCAGGTTTGATATCCTTAGCTGCTGGAGGTCAATTTTCTACCTTTACAAGGTCATACTGGCCTCAGGACTCCCCATCAGCCACGCTAGCTTGTTCTTAGACCAAGGAGGAAAGTGTCTGAACCCCTGGATCATCACCTCCTCCCTAAAGTGGTTTGGTAGCCATGTACCATATACGCACACACAGATGTCTGGAATCCCTTGCTTCTCAGGTTGGTCAGGTCACAACAGCTGTTCCCACAGGGGTCTGTCTGGTTACTGGTTGTCATGCTCTGAATGCTAGCTCCATGCTACTGCACGCTACTGCATGCTACTCCACACTGCTCCACGCTACTGCATGTTACCATTCCACCTACTCCATGATACTCCATACTACTCCATGCTACTGCATGCTACCCCTTGTTACTCCATGATACTCCATGCTGCTGCATACTACTTCATTCCATTCCACCTACTCCATGATACTCCACACTATTCCACATTATTCCATACTACTCCGCACTACTCCATGCCATTCCACCTACTGCACACTACTCCACACTATTCTATGATACTTCATATTACTATTCCATGCTACTCCATGCTATTCCATGCTACTCCACACTACTCCATGATACTTCATACTATTCCATGCTGTTCCACACTACTCCACGATACTCCATACTACTCCTCACTACTCTACACTACTCCATGCTATTCCATGCTACTCCATGCTACTCTACGCCCCTCCACACTACTCCTCACTACTCCATACTACTCCATACTACTCCATGATACTCCATGCTACCCCACACTATTCCTCGCTACCCCATGCTACTCTATGCCACTCCACGCTATTCCTCACTACTCCATGCTACTCCTCGCTACTCCTCACTCTGGTTTCTTCTGTGTCAGAGTGTGACTTGCTAGGGGTTGCACGTAAGGCTTCCGGGATGGGTAATACCTACACTGAGTGTTGGGGAAAGAGGAGAATCCGCAACACCATTTTTAACTTATGTGTTCCTCCTTCGGGCCGTCCNTGCGTGGATGGGCGGCGCGTGGGCAGATTCAAGGAAACAGTGGGTGAGGAGGCAAATGCACGGATAGAAGGGACAAGTGAGGGCGTGAATCCACGTTGCCCGGTGCCCATCAGCCACGCGGATTGATCTTTCAGGTGACAAGGAGAGAAGGCGGGTTTGCGCTGGTCCTTTGCTCGAACACAACTCTCTGAGAGGCTTTTCTTGTGTGCGCCCTGCCTCAGGCCCCCCATCAGTGAACACTCTGACCGGGTGTCCACAGCCTGGCCTTGGCGGGTTCAGCAAAGCTCAGCGGTAATGAAGGGAGCCCCTCCGGCATGTCCTGGAAGGGCGGTCATCCCGGGGCTTCCTCTCAGCTCTGTCCTGGGGCCCGAGCACCAGGACCGAAGCCACAGGCCCCTTAGCAACCGAGCGGGAGAACCCGGTACTGTGTCAGCACCGAGACCTTCGTGTGCTCGTGTGCTGGTCAGTCAGTTCCCTGGAAAGAAAAGGGACCCTGCGGAGCCCCCATTCCTGGGGCCTCCCCGCACATCCCTGGCTTTCTTCACGTGTCCGCGCCTGCAGAATGACAGGGACTGATGAGGTCTGAGGCAATATCTTGGAAGAAGAGAAAAGCCTTAGTGAATAGGCAGGGTAACCCCTGTGTGAACCCCCAGGCTTGCTTTGTTCTTGGGGAGTAGAAGGTTCAAGATTATTTTTAAAATAATTTTTTAGGGGCACCGGGGTGGCTCAGTCGGTTAAGCGTCCGACTTTGGCTCAGGTCATGATCTTGTGGTTTGTGAGTTCAAGCCCCGTGTCGGGCTCTGTGCCGACAGCTCGGAGCCTGGAGCTGCTTCAGATTCTGTGTCTCCCTCTCTTTCTGACCCTCCCCTGCTCATGCTCTGTCCCTCAAAAGTAAATAAATGTTAAAAAGTTAAACAATTTAATGTAAAAGAGATCTGCCCATTACTAATTAAGTGAAATACAGAGTTAAATATAGTTTAGACGCTCAGTCCATGGATTGATTTTTTTCTGTTCCATCAATACATGAAGGGCCTAGGGAGGAAGAGAGACCAGAGACATAATCCCTGAGTCTGAGGAACTCCGTGGAAACAAATATTAATAAGCAGGTCAACTTTATTTTATTTTAAGATTTTTTTATTTTTAAGTAGCCTCTGTATCCAAAATGGGGCATGAACTCACAACCCTGAGATTAAGAGTCCCATGCTCGCCTGACTGAGCCAGGCGGGTGGCCCGTAGGTAGGTCACTTTTAAAAAATGGTTATTTATTTTGAGAGGGGGGAGGGGCAGAAGGAGAGAGAGCCAGAGACAGACAGAGACAGAGACAGAAGGAGGGACTCCCAAGTAGTCTCCATACTCAGTACAGAGCCTGATGCAGGGCTCATTCCCATGACTATGAGATCATAACCTGAGGCGATATCAAAAGTCAGATGTTCAACTGATTGAGCCACCCAGGCATCCCTAGTAGGTCAATTTTAATACCACTTGAGGAGTGCTAAAACTCCGCGGTCTGTGGGAGCCTAAAAATGATAGTGACACACTTTCTGCCTGGGATATCCGGGAAGGCTTCTTGGAGGAGAAAGCATATAAGCTGGGTTTTGAAGCATGAGGAGGAGTCTGCCTGGCAAGGAAAAGAATCATCTCAGAGGCAATGTCAAGAGTTAGGAAAAGAAAATGCTGGGGTGTAGAAGGAAGAGAGAGAAGTCTTTGAGGCTGGAGAGTAAGCTTCGTAAGTTGGGGTATGGGAGCCATGAACCTATAAAAGGGGGTTGGAACCAAATTGAAAAAGGCCATAAAGAGAAGACTTCAGGCTGGGGAATGATGGGAATGGACCTGATACCTGTGCTGAGGGCAAGCAAGCGCTTTGCAAACTCAGAGTATAACATGGGCATTTATAGTCCGGTCCAGAGGTAAGGGTCTCCTGGAAGGGACACTGTCCTCAGAGCTTGTGCGGACTGTGCCCTCGGGCGGAGCAAGGACCAGAGACGACAGCGTCTCCACAGGTGTGGCTCTAGCTGAAGACCCTGCTCCCCTGATGCCCGCCCAGCAGGCGCCCTTTCCCTCAGCTCCCCATCCGAAGTCGGCTGGCACCTCTCAGACCCCTTGACCTTCCAGCACCTTGACCTTGCGGGCGTGCGTGCTGCCCTGCCGCGTCGTGAGCGCCCGCTTACTGGGACGCCTCCACCTGCGTGTGTGCNGGGGAGGAGCGGCCGCTCTCAGACCCAGGTCTCCAGCCGGACGCTGTGGTTCTGCGGGGACAGCCGCTGGCATGAAGGAAACGCTGAAAAACGGTTCTCTGATGAGGATAACTTCCTCCAACAGAGTGCTGGCCGCTTTTTATTTGTTTTTGTTTTTAAGGCCACCAATTTACGGTGCTGAGCCGGGGACTCCAATGCCTCCCCTCAGCTGAGGGGGTGAGGGGGTTAACGCCCCCTTGTTACAGACGGGCTGGGAGACCCGAGCTGGGAGCAGGTGCCCGCTGTCTCCCGTCCCCAGGGCTTCATGACTGTCCCCTAGGAAGAGGGGGGCCTGCTGGGGACACCATCTCCAGAATCCGTGTGGGTGCCTTGCACTATTTATACCCGTTGCTTCATCAGACCAGACGCTGCTCAAAATAAGTTAAACAGAAATATCTTTCTGTGTCCTCAGGACCCTGTAATCTGAGACTGTCTCTTGTAAAATGACCCGAGGCGGTGTATTCAGAAGGGGGAAAGAGGAAACAAAAGAAATTTAAAAATTGGGAAGAACTCAGTACTGAGGATGTGGAAGAAGCAAGAACGGGGTCGCGACAGCTCTAAGATGTTGGAATGAGCTAATGGAACAGGGGGGAGCATCTCCCGGGGCTGAAGGGAGGGCGGCCCCCTGTCTGTGCTTCCCTGTTGGCCCAGAAGGGATACAGGGTGAGGGATCTGGATGGATTTTGGACGTCAGCCCTGGAGGGGAGGTTGAACTGGGTAATTCTCGGAAAGCGGTCTAAACTGGGTTGAGAGGGGCGCCTGGGTGGCTTAGTTGGTTAAGCCTCCGACTTCGGCTCAGGTCATGATCTCACAGTTCATGGGTTCGAGCCCCGCACTGGCCTCTGTGCTGACAGCTCGGAGCCCGGAGCCTGTTTCAGATCCTGTGTCTCCCTCTCTCTATGCCCCTCCCCTGCTCACGCTGTCTCTCTCTCTCAAAAATAAATAAAACATTAAAACAATTTTTTTTAACTGGGTTGAGAATCAAAGCTGAAAGGAGGGGAAGCAGAGGCAAGATGTGGAGTGAGGATGGCGGTTAAGGAACCGGGGACCGGGACGCTGAGTGGGCTCCAGCGAGCTGGGCCGCACCTGCCGGCCGGGTAAGCACACGCACCTGCTCTGTGCTTTGCAAGAGAAGGAGCCCAGGCGCAGGTGGGCTTGAGTGTAACAAGGGAGGTGGGGAAGTGTGTGCTTCAGACAGCACAGCTGTGGTGCATCTGGGCTTTGGGGACCACTGGGGTAGGTGGCCAAGTGATGGATGTCATCTCGTTCCTCTCAGCGTATGGCTTCATTCTCCATCAGGACCCCCCCCCCGCCCCCCGGGTCATGGCAAATGGCCTTTAACATCTCTAGACTTAGCACCTGCAAGAGAAGCGTACCCCTCTCCCAACTCCCCCAGGGCTCCAGAGATGGCCCAGCCTGATGATGTGCTTGACTCCTGTCACATTCCAGCACCCAGTAGGCGGATGTGAAGCTTATGCCTCTCTAGTCTGGTCTCCCGCCACCCCACTGGCCAGGCACATGGGGTCCCCCCACGTGAACCACATCGATGGAGGGTAAGAGGGCAGTTTTCTGCAAAGGCCAGAGGCGAATTCTGTTATCAGAAGAAGGTAGTCTAGAAGGGGAAAGCAGTGGTCAGACCAGGCTGGAGACACCCCCTGGGGTGCGGGGGCTCAGAGGACAGACAGCACTGGTCCCAAGGTGCCCAATTGTATGGCCCTTCTCTCCCAACTCCCCTAAAACTTTTGTTTTCTTAAGTTTTATTTATTTTTATTGGAGTGGGGAGAGATGTAGGCAGGGAAAGAGAGAGAGAGAGAGAGCAAGTGGGGAAGGGGCAGAGAGAGAGAGAGAGAGAGAGAGAGAGAGAGAATCCCAAGCAGATTCTGTACGATCAGCACAGAGCCCAACGCAGGGCTCGAACCCATGAATCATGAGATATGACCTGGGCCAAAATCCTGAGTCAGATGCTTAATTGACTGAGCCACCCTATACCCCTCCCCTAAAAACCTTTAGATTCAGCATCTGGAACTGAAAATATGATTCAAAGTCAATGAGCAATTCCCTGTGTATAATTTTAAGCACAGAACCCAAAGCACTGGCATTCAGGGCCCCCCAGTCTGCCCTGGACAGACCTTCCCGCTCACCTCCTGGTTTCCTTCCAGAGGCAGCCAGTAACCCCTGGATTGGGTGGCCCAGAATGTGAATTCAGTCTCTGCCGTTTATAACCACTGGGCCTTGAGCAGTGTCGCAGTCTGGGGTTTCCAGTCTGTGAAATGGGACAGTAACTGGTCACATGAGGCTATTGTGGGGCTTCCGTGGGACTGAGTAGATGGATGTCCACACTGTGCACCTGCTGTGTGATTGGTGCCCAGGGACTTACTGGAGTTCATGTTCAGATCCCCTCTCTCTGGAAGTGCTTAGCAACCTTGAGGGGATTGGAGGGAGGCAGTGTATTTCCTGTTTACCCGCCAGACCTGTCAGGCAGATGCAGGGGGCGATTAATAGTAATAATGAGGGGCGCCTGGAGGCTCATTCAGTTGAGCGTCTGACTTCGGCTCAGGTCATGATCTCACAGTTCATGGGTTTGGGCCCCGTGTCGGGCTCTGTGCTGACAGCTCAGAGCCTGGAGCTGCTTCAGATTCTGTATCTCCCTCTCTCTGCCCCTCCCCCACTCACTCTCTGTCTCTCCTCTGTCTCTCTCTCTCTCTTTCAAAAATACATTTAAGGAAACTTAATTTTTTTTTTCAAAAGTAGTACTAATGCTAAAGAAGCCATCTTTGGACAACTGAAACTTGCTGGTATCTGGGAATGAAACTGAGTTCTGTTCCCCATCTTTGCTGTCAGCTGTGCCTGATAAAAGTCCTCTTTTTTAAAATCTTTTCAGTGTTTATTTTTGAGAGAGAGAGAGCAAGACAGAGAGAGTGAATGAGCATGAGCAGGGGAGGAGCAGAGAGAGAGGGAGACACAGAATCAAAAGCAGCTCCAGGCTCTGAGCTGTCAGCACAGAGCCCGACGTGGGGCTCCAACCCAAGAACTGTGAGATCAGGACCTGAGCAGAAGTTGGACGCTTAACTGACTGAGCTACACAGCTGCCCCCACACTGGTTCTTT
>NW_027551562.1:7443095-7456684 GCF_008692635.1 Crocuta crocuta | reverse complement strand
GCTATTGCTCTAACCCAATGATTGAAAGAATGCCTGGCACGTAGTCTCAGGCTCACTAAGTACTTGCTGAGTTAGTGAATTGAGGACCACAGACCGTGCAGGATAGTGAAGAGCAGGCTCCGGCTTCACGGTGAGGATCGCCTTCCACGCCCTTCGGGGACCAGTTTAAGCAATATTTATTGTGCGAAGAATCGACCGAGCTTGAGTTTCATTCACAGATTTTACAAACCAGGAGGGAAACGACTGGCATCTCGCCTCTCGTTAGGGGAAAAAAACAAAGGCTGGGAAATCTTCGTGAGTTCCGCAGCGTAAAGAAGGGAACCACGTCCCTCCCTCTAATTCCGTCTCCTTCAATCAGACGAGTCCGGCGCTTGGGCGGTGTGGGCTTGAGCGGGTTCCATTTAAATCTTGGGGTGTCTGAGGAGGACGCAGGGACTGGATGCATGTTCTTGCTCGATGGCAGGGCAGAAGTCTCCTGAAGGCTGGGCCCCTTTCTTGTCTCCCGTCCCTCGAGGCACCTGGGCACACGCCGCTGTCCTCTGGGGGACAGGGACCCGTCCTCTCTCGCATCCAGTGACACAGACACCGGATCTAGGTACACAGTGGCCTGGGATTGAACCCCAGCTCTGTCATCTCCTGGCCGTGGGGTCTGGGTCCAGTCCTTCACTCTCCTTCCCCAGCGTGTCAGGAAGACCTAAAGCAATGGAAGTGGACCCACCAGCATGGTGCTGGCTCAGTCTGCATTTGTCCGGCTGTCCTTTGTACGGTTGCCCATCATGGCCACACATGCAGTTGACTTGGCTGTCATTCTGTAGGTTAACATTTTTTAAAAATTTTTAAATGTTTATTTGTGTGTGAGAGAGAGAGAGAGAGTGCGAGAGAGAGAGAGAGAGCGCACCAGTGAGCATGGGAGGGTCAGAGAGAGAGGGAGACACAGAATCTGAAGCAGGCTCCAGGCTCCGAGCTGCCAGCACAGAGCCCGAGGTGGGGCTTGAACCCATGAACTGCGAGATCATGACCCGAGCTGAATTCGGATGCTGAAACGACTGAGCCACACAGGCGCCCCTGCCGTCCTCTGGGTTTCGACATGTATGTTCACAGCCCCAGCAGCCCCCTGTGCTCTGCCCATCCATCTCCTCCCCACCCCGGCCCCTGGCAGCCCCTGGTCTTTTAATTGTCTCCACAATTTTGCCTTTTCCAGAATGTTACAGAGTTGGAGTCATACGTGTGTAGCCTTTGCAGATGGGATGCATTTAGGGCCCCTCCGTGGCCTGAGAGCGCATTTCTTTTTAGCGCCAAGTAATATTCCTTGGTCTGGTTAGACCACAGTTTGCGTGCCTGTTTACCTGCTAAAGGGCGTCTAGAGTGCTTCCAAGTTTTGACAGTGATGAACGCGGCTGCCGTGAGGATTCACGTGCGGGTTCGTGTGTGGACAGAGGTTTTCAGCTCCGTTGGGTAAATACCAAGGACCGTGACTGCTGGATCACACGGGAGGGGCTCGTTGGGTTCGCGAGACACCTCCGAGCTGTCTCTCAGAGTGGCTGCGCCCTTCTGCGTCCCCAGGAGCCGGGCGTGCGCGTTCCTGTCCTGGCACCCGGCACTGTCCACGCAGGCTCTGGCCACGCCCAGAGGCGTGTGCGGGGATCTCACTGTACTTCACGGTTTTCTGATGCTGTGTGACTTGAAGCTTCTTTTTGTGTGACTGCTTGATGTCCCTGCATCTTCTTTGGTGAGGTGCCTGGTAAGAACATTGGCCCATTTTTAAAGTAATTTTCAACTTTGTTTTAGAGAGAGCGTGCGCATAAGTGAGGGAGGGGCAGAGGGAGAGGGAGAGGAAGAGAGACCCTCAAGCAGGCTCCTTGCTTAGCTTGGAGCCTGACTCAGGGCTCGATCCCACGACCCTGGGATCATGACCTGAACTGAAATCAAGAGTCTATTGCTTAACCAACTGAACCACCTAGGCACCCCCACTGGCCAATTTTAAAAATCAGGTTGTTGTTTTCATATTGTTGAGTTTCAAGAGTTCTTTGTATACTTTGGACAACAGTTCCTCATCAGGTGTGTCTTCTGCTAATATTTGCACCTACTCTGTGGCTTTTCATGCTCTTGAAGTTTCATTGTAGTGTAGTTAAAAGTGCCCTGTACACAGCACTCAGCATAGAAGTCACATAAAAATACTGGATTGGGAAGAGGGTAGAAATACAGAGGTGCCCTAGCGTGCCCACGTCTATCACTAGGTGTATTGAGGAGGGTCCCACGCAGCATCGGAGGTGGAAGAATTCACTCTCTATGCCCCGGAGCTGTGACTTCCACCCACCCACCCCCAGTCCATCTTTCTGGGGGTGTCCCCAGCCCCACATTCCTTCCTGAGTTCTGGACTCGGTTGTCTGTCTGTCTTTGACTTCTCCACCTGGCTGCCTTCTAGGGCCTCAGACTTACTCAGTATGACAGGTGGGAACCCCTCATGCCCGCCACCCTCAGTGACTAGCTCCAGTGCTCAAACTGGGAATCTGGGCTCCCCTCCAAGTTCTCCTCTCTCCCGTCCACTCCCTGCCAGTCACCTGTACCATGGCATCCGCAGTTGTTCTAGGGAAGGTAGTCTGCGTCTCTTATTTGGCCCTGCACCAGCCTGCTCACTGCTCCCTGCTCCGCCCGGCTCTCTGCAGGGTGGATACTCCTTTCCTCTGCCTGAGAGCTTCCACGGGCCTCTGCAGCTCCCCAGGCAGTCTGGCCCCTGTGTCTGGGTCACCACACAAGTCCCTAGGCAGTCTTCATCAGCACTCTGTCCTCACACCTGAATACCTTCATCTGCACAAATCGCTCCCTTCTCCATCAGCCTTCATTCCCTCCTCCGAAATACACACCCCTTGCTTATCCCACGGGCGATCCTTGAAGGGAAACAAGCCATTCTTGGTGCAGGCAACCCTTGTTCTCCTGGCTACTCCTCACTCAGCTTCCCAGGCTCAGCTCAGACGTCACCTCCTCCAGGAAGCCTTCACTGACCTCCTGGGCCTGAGGTGGGTGCTTGTCCTTCCCGGTACCAGAGAGCTCTGACCACACGAAAGTGTAAGCATCTCCTTGCTTATCTGTCTCCACCCTTAGGCTGCAGTCCCCGCGCAGAGTGTCCTGTCCCATTTACCAGGCACTTAGTAAGCGCTAACATGCATTGAGGGCAATGCTTGAATTAGAGGGTAAAACAGTGGGGTTCCCCATGGCCCTGCAGTAGTTCAGACTGAGAACCTCCCGTCAACATTGATCGTGGCAGTGTGCGTCAACATCTGACTTTATAAAAGATTATCACAGCCATCGCCTCATCTCCTCTACAGATTCACGAAGGAGGGGATATCATTCCCATTTTATAGATGAGAAGATAGAGGATTGGAAAATCACAAAGATAGTGTGCCTTAAGCACTTACTGTGGTCAGGTATCGGTCTAAGCTTTTTACGTGGAGGGACTCAGTTAATGCTTCCTATCAGTTAAGTATACCTATCTTACATGAAAGGGCTGAGGTCCAGAGAGGTATAGGGACTCCCCTGGTTTGCACAGCTAGGAAGAATTCAAACATAGGGATTCTGGTCGAGAAGCTGCATCGCCATGCTGCTGCCCCGGGAGAAGCCAAGGCCCACAGTGGTTCCCGGCGGACAAGAGGTACTCTGTACAGACTTGAGTGAGGAGGACTCCCTCCGGGTCACACAGAGACCAGTTTGAATCCAGGATGCAGGCTTTCCAGTGCTCCCCTGGCTTCCCCATGTGGGCTCTCGAGCAGCCTTGCAGAGGGGAAGCCGCCCAGCTCCCTCTTCCCCACAGCTCTGCAGACGGGGCTGGGAGCTCAGAGCCCAGTGGTCGGACGCCTCGTGCCATGTTTCTGTGTCTCCACCGGATTCCTGCCCACGGCATCACCCATCACCCTGGCAACATGTCAGCGGTGCTGCCGTCCACCCGGCCCCTCCCCTGCAGTGGGCAGCGGCCAGACCCTCTGTGCAGACCCAGCGCGCTCTCTGCCAGGGCTGCCCTCCAATGCGCCAGATCTCATTTTCTCCCTTTAAATTGTGCTCTGCTCGGTGTCTCCCCCCACCCCCCTCCCAGGGCCCTGAATAGGGAACACTGGTTACTATGGCAATGGGCTGGCTTGTGGCAAGAACTCAGCTCAGCAAATTAATTGCTGGACTTTTGGAGGCTAATGGCTGAGCTCTGCCTCCAGGGGACAGGGTGTGGCCTCCATCATGCCAGCTGGACAGCTGAGCCCTGGAAAGAGCTCAGAGACTGGAGAGAGAGACAGACAGACAGACAGAGAGGTGGAATCATGGCACCCATGCTCTCTGGGACTCCCACCTGAGGGGCACTGGGGAAGGCAGGGAGACGGGCTCCCCCAAACCCCGGCTGTTCTGCATACTTGGTCTGTGCTGGCACCTTGCCTGTGCTTCTCAGAAAGCATTCTGCGGAACCCTCACAGCACCCCGCTGATGCAGAGATCACCCCTGTTTTATGAGGATGAAGTGCTCATTCCTATGGCTGAGGAGCAAAGCCGGGACTCCATAGCAGAGCCTGCCTGCCTTGGGGGGCATTTGGCTGCGAACATTCCAGGTATTCCCGGGAGAAGGCCATTCTCTCCTCTACAGTCTCCTCCAGAGGATAGAAGCACAGGGAACATTTCCTAGCTCACCCCTTGAAGCCAGCATCACTGTAATCCCCAAACCAGACAAAGACATTCACAGAAAAGGAAAAGACAGACCAATATCTCTCATGAACACAGATGCAAAAGTCCTGAACAGTAAATATTAGCCGATTGAATACAAACGTGTATAGCTGGGTCAGCATTTGAAAATCAGTTAATGGGCTGACTTAGCCGACTTCTCTTCCCTCTGGTTATTATCAGGTTTCTTCCCTACCTTTTCCCTTTATGTTCTTCTCTTCTTCCCTGCAAGCTGGGTGATCAGAATTTGGTTTTATTGACTTTATCCTTTGCTTGTTCCCCCACACTGTGTCTAGGCTTAAGTAGTTAAGTGTTTCTCCAGCCAGGTTCCAGCAGCCTGAGCTATTAGGAGCCTGGCCTGTGGTCAGATTGCCTTGGGACTTACCAGGTCAGTCCCGGCCCCGAGCTGTGGAGTCACAGGCAGGTCGCTAAGCCCTTGGTGTGTTTTTATGCAGCACACCGCGGCTCCTGATACCTGCTGTTTGGATACAAGGAATTCTTAACCTGTGAGGCCCTCAGATGATGTGGTACTTGTTACGGTCCCTGCTGATGAGAGCCTGGGCTCAGGTGTCCTTCCGGCCTGAGGCCAGTCCAGCTGTCAGGACCAGCCGTGTGCATCTAGCGATGTCCGGGCCGCGGCCACATGTCACGTTTGTCACGAGGGAGGTCGGGGAGCAGTGTGGCTTGTGAGTTTGCAGAGACCTCAGGGAGGCTGTTATCAAAGGTGGTGCACCCACAGTGCACGCAGCCAGCAGGCTGTCCCCAGCCCTTTCTCTAGAGGGAAAAACCCGGACTGGGCATTTTCAGCTCAACCAATACTCACTGGACCCCAGATGGGGTAAAAGAGCCAGCCTGTGAGACGGACAGTGGGCACACATGCCTCCTGGGGGAGCTTACAGAAAGGGGGTGATTGTCTCTGAGTGCCTCGTGTGTCCCTGCACGCATGAGTGTACGCGTGCGTGCACACACACACACCTGGTTTCTGGCAGCCAGGTGTGCCCGGGGTGTGTCCCCTGTTCTCAGCCTCAGCTTGGTCACCTATAAAGGCGGATGTTGGGGGCGCCTGGGTGGCTCAGTCGGTTAAGCGTCCGACTTTCGCTCAGGTCATGATCTCGTGGTTTGTGGGTTCGAGCCCCGCGTCGGGCTCTGTGCTGACTGCCAGCTCAGAACCTGGAGCCTGTTTCAGTCTGTGACTCCCTCTCTCTCTGACGCTCCCCTGCTCATGCTGTCTCTCTCTCTCCTAGAAATAAAAATAATAAATAAAGGGGGATGTTGATGCCCACCCCTTGGGGTCGTTGTAGGATGGAGAGGCACAATGTGGACAGCACAGAGGCTCTCAGCCAGTGCTGGGCTCTGCCCCAGCTGCAGGGACCCTGTGGGGCCATGGGTGGCCTCAAGGAACAGGTCTGGGTTGGGTTGAAGCCCCAGCTCTGGCTCACGTCAATATTGTGGCCTTGAGAGTGCTTGAGGCATCAGGCATCGGGCTACGGGCTTTCCATGCAGCTTTATTCTTCAGTTCCTACAACAGTCCCTCACAGCAACCCACTATAGGGTAGAGTCTGTTATTATCTGGGTCTTGTGTGTGGCTTTTGTCATGTTGAAGAAGTTTCCCTGTTGTCTTAGAGTATCAAGTGTGTTTATTGTGAAAGGGAGTTTAGATGTTGTCAGATGTTTCTGTATTGGGATCACCGCGTGTGTTTTCCTTTGTTCTTCTGGCAGGTGCATCACGTGAGTTGGCTTTTGCGTGTTGAACCAGCCTTGCATTCCTGAGCTGAATCCCACATGGCAACTGTGCTACTGAATTCAGTTTTCTAGTCTTCCATTAAGTACTTCTGCATCTCGTTCATAAGGGACAATCGGTCTGTCGATTTCTCTTTATTTGCATGTGTATTGGGGAAGTTATGTGACCAAGATTCCTCTAGAAACTCAGAGACTATAACTTGGAGGAAGCCCAGTTTCTTTTTTGTTAAAAAATTTTTTTTAATGTTTTATTTATTTCTGAGAGAGACACAGACAGACAGCATGAGCAGGGCAGGGTCAGAGAGAGAGGGAGATACAGAATCTGAAACAGGCTCCAGGCTCTGAGCTGGTTGTCAGCACAGAGCCCGATGTGGGGCTCGAACCCACAAACCGTGAGATCATGACCTGAGCAAAAGTCGGACACTTAACTGACTGAGCCACCCAGGTACCCCAGGAGGAAGCCCAGTTTCAACAACGAGGGAAATTATCAAATTTTTTGAACCCTGGAAAATCTGGACATTATGGTAACTTTATCTCCTCAGTCTATATTCTTATTTCATTTAAAAAATGATGGCTCTGTAGTTGGTGCTGATACTTGGATTTTCTGTATCCACTGAGGTCATGGATAGAGTGGGAAGGTTCAGTGCCCAGAGGGGCTGGGTTTGAGTTCTGGTCCCTCCTCTGGTTACCTGGGGACAGACCCATATCTTCTCCATCTCAGTCTCCTCCTTTGGCCCATGGGAATGATAATGCCTGCCTTGAAGGGTCACAGGAGTTCATTCAACAATCAGAAAGTGCCTGGTACACAGCAGATGAGAAATGGTGGCCATTCAGCTATTTTCATGGCTGTTTGAAAATGTCCATGTTCTTCTAATGAATGCCTCCTGGCCATCTGAGGTGATATGATGTGACCACATCACTCACTACTGAATCTAATATTTATTTGTCAAATGTCCGCTGTGGGCATGTGAACAGGAAGTGTTCTAGATTCTGGGCAACAGAAAGGACAAGAGAGACGAGAATAGCTTTGAAGGATGGGAAGGGTGGGCCCCCCGTGGGACTTGCTCAGACTCGGTATCTCTTCTTCCCCTGGACCTTCGAGTCCTGACCCTTGGCCTGTGCCCCTTCACATGCCATTTTGGGTAGGTACCTTTCTCCTTGCTCCCGTGGCCACCTCCTGGGTATCATACTTTGGGGGTGTTGCCATTTGGGCTGTTGTATACCCAGGGCACTGGTGAGGTGGCCTTTAGTGCCAGTTTGCCCTGAGGTGGCAGGGACCAGAGTGGGGATTCAGGTACCTGTCCTGAGAAGGGCCCACTTACCTGTCTTGCACGGGGGACGTCTCCACATGCCCTGCCTTCTGTCTCCTCTGAACTTTGCACATGCTGTTCCCTCTGCCTGAAATCATCAACCGCCTTTGGCCTGATTGAGTCCTGCTCACTTTTCCAAAACTGGCTTGGGTGTCACGTGCCCAGGAGTCCTGGCCTTGCCCTGAAACGACCATGTGACATGGTCCCCTTCCAGTGCTCCTGTCACTCCCTGAAGCTCCCTGTGCCGCTGTTTATCTTATCCCGTCTTGTTACCTGTCTCCCAGGTGTCAGTGCCCTTGAGGGGGGTTCAGAGCCCTTCATCTGCACCCCCAGCACCTGGCACAGGGGAGCAACTGCTGAATAGCTCAGAATCCTATAAGCTCATTTCCCTTTTCTGTATTGTGGTGTAAACGGTGACAAACACTTTGGGAACTGGATCTCTACATGGAAGTAAGATGCAGGAGAAATGCACTTGGCTAATAAATGTCATAGATCATAGAAATGCATGGAACGTAAAACAAAACAAGGGCTCTCCTACTGAGTTGGCAAAGATGGAGGGAACGGCAGTGTCCCTGCCGCCAGGGACGCGGCGAGGGGGCGCCATCATGCCCTCCTGGGGGGCGCGGGCCGGTACAGCCTCTTCAGAGAGAAGGTGGATCATTTCTATCAGGGACTTTTCAGAAGACTTCATGGAGCCCCCTAAGTGTTTTCCTACAAATGAGCCCCAAGAAAATAATTAAACTTGGGTAAAGGTTTCGGTACAAAGACTCCTTCTATAGCATATTAGGCAAATACAACTGCCTGTTAAATGTCCCGACGTAGAGGTTACCATCAGAACGTGGTGCCCGATGGTCCCGCAGGGCTGGCAGGTCCTCGGCGCGCGATCGCCGGGGGCTGGATGGCGGGCAGATGAAATACTCCGCGGGGCAGGAGCCTTGGGGTTCGCTCATGGGAGGGCCACCCTGTGGGCTGTGAGGGGCGTCAGCCTGAGGAAGGAAGGATCGGGGGCGTGGACGTCCTCCCCCAGGCCCCGCGGCCCTTCTCTGACGGCGTGTCCTTCTCCACACAGGGCATGTTCCAGTAGACCCTGGCGCCGCCTCCTCCCGGCCGAGAGATGCGCGTTCCCAGACCCGGGAGAGCCGTGGCCTGCCTCCTGTGGCTGCTGCTGCTGCGGAGCGGGCACAGTGGCTGCCAGGCCCAGCGGGCAGGTGGGGCCGCCGTAGAATGCCCCGGGCTGGGCACTGACCCGCCGCCGTGCGTGTCCATGCATGGGGGTGGGGTGTGAGAGTGAGTGTGAGTGAGTGTGCAAAAGCCTGCAGTGAGTGTGTTTGTGTGGAGGTGTGTGAATGTGAGTACATGTGCAGGAGTGAGGGTGTGGGCATGTGTGAGAGTGAGTATGGATGAGTGTGCACAGGTCTGGAGTGAATGTGACTTGTGGGTGTGCATGTGTGAATGAGTGCATGTGCAAGAGTATGAGCTGTGTGTATGAAAATGTGTGAAAGAGTCTGAGAGTGTTTGTGTGTGAGCATGTGTGTAAATGTGAGTCAGTCTGAGGGTGACTTAACGTGTGAATGTCAGAATATGTGAGTCTGAGTGAATGTGCAAGCAAGTCTGAAATTGTGTGTGTGAGCATGTATGGCTATATTGTGTGAATGAGAGTATGTGAGTGTTTTGTGAGTGTATGAGCATGTGTGTGAATGTGAGTGTGAGTCTGGGGGTGAGTGTGTGAGCATGTGTGTGAGAGTGGGTCTGAGGGTGATGGGAGTATGAGTGTTATGAGCATATGTGTGAGTGTGAACATTCATGTGAATGTGACAGTGAGTACCTAAACGTGTATGAGTGTGAGTCTGAGATGAGTGTACTAGCATGTGTACGAGTGTGAGCACACGTGTGTGAAAGCTTGCGTATGCGTGTATTTGTGTGTGTGCATGTGAAAAAGTGGGGGTGAGTGTGTGTATGTGAGCATGTGCATGAATGTGAGAGTGTGAGTCTGGGGGTAAGGGTGAGTGTGTGTGTGAAGATGTGTGTGAGTGTGTCTGAGGAGTGTGAGCATGTGTGTGAATGTGAGTGTGAGTGTGTGAGTATGAGCATGTATGTGAGTACACGTCTGAGAGTGATTGTGAGAGTGAGGGTAAGTCAGGGTGAGTGTGTGATGATATGTGTAAATGTGAGTCTAAGTTTGAATGTGAGCATGTGAACATGTGTGAGTCTGAGCGTGAGCATGTGTGAGTGAGGGTGAGGTGAGTGTGGTGCAAGCATGTATGTGAGTGTGAGCCTGTGTGAATATGATTATATGAGCATGTGTGTGTGAGTCTGAGTGTGTGTGAGCATGTGCATGTGAGTGTGAGGGTGAGGTGAGCGTGTGAGCATGTGTGTGAGGGTCTGGGTGTGAACGTGAGCATGTGGGTGAGTGTGTGAGGGTGTGTGTGAGGGTGAGAGTGGGCGTGGAGGAGAGTGGGCTGCTTGAACGTACGTCCTGAGTGGACCGCGGAGTGTGTGGGGAACTTGTCTCTGCGTGTGCCCCAGGGCCCTGGCACGGAGGGTGTCACACCGTCCTGCTCTCTGAGGGTTTGGGGTCGGGCTCCGGGGAAGCGGACACACTGCAGTCCCGCCGGAAGAAGAGGCCGGGACTGCAAGGGGAGGGAGACTGTGGAGGAGATGGCGGGGAGGGGAGTTCACTGCGGAAGAGGCGGCGGGGACGGGAGGGGTGAGGCGTGGCGGTGGTTGGTCCACCTGTCTGAGGGCCTCCGGGGGCTGGTGCCGTCTGTGTGGAAGTGTGAGGGAGGGTCAGGAACACGAGCCGCTTGGTATCAGGGTGCCCGACACAGAGACTGCTCACCAGGGTCCTCGTGCAGATAGATCACCGGGCTGTGAAACACAGTCCCATTTTGCAGATGAGGAACTGAGGCACAGACAGGCCCGAACCCCCAGCAGGTGAGGAGCGGGCGCACAGGGAGGTGCCCGCCTGAGCCCGCGCCGTGTTCCCTGAGCCTGCAAAGGAGACGCACACACAGACACCGGGGCTTGTGTGTCGGTGCGGTCTTCCCCGAGTCGCCTCGTGTATTTCGCTGTCCCCTGCTCAGCTAGCTTGGGAAGACGGCGATGACCGTGGACGTCCCTGTCTTCGTGGGAGGAACACGGGGCTCTGCGTCCACGGAGACGGTCCCAAGAGCGCAGGGACACACGGGATTATCAACACAGGACTGGGGAGGCCCAGCAACCATGTCCCCCAAGCCCCCACGTCATAGCATCGAACACGTCAGGCCAGAGGAGGGCGGTCACCTGCAGAGCTCACAGCCACGGCCCTCACCTGTGGCAGGACAGACCCACATATGTTCACTTAATTCTCACGTGCACACGATGCAGTCTGTTCCCCGCCCGCCCTGGAGAACATGTGCCCAGAGCTCCAGAGGGCCCCTGGGTGAGGCCTCAGCCTTAAAACAAATTTGCTCAAGGATTACAGCCCGCACCCTGCGTGGTCCACAGAGGCAATTACCCTGCACGGGCGGCGACATTATTGTTCCAAAGACAGAAGGATGACCTTCTGTGTCAAGGAGAAAAACTCCCCAGGATTTATCTCTTGAGTCCACACATCTGGGCAAATGCACTCCGGAAGCTCTAATCCTGTTAGGGGGCAGCCTGGGGGGAGGGGAGCGGGTTTACCTCCGCTCCAGACAGCACAGTGCAGCTTGGGGTTCAAAAGGCAGGTGTAGAAGATTCAAGAGCGGCCCTGGCTTAGGTGGAGACAGGAAAAAGGAAGTATCCGTGTGTGTGTGTGTGTGTGTATGTGTGTACGTGTACGTGTGTACATACAGGGCTCTAGTTTTTCTGTTTTGTGAACTTAATTCATTGCTTAACGATATAAAATCAGAATCACAAAATAAATTTCACCCTTGGATCTGTTGGCCAGAGGTAAGCAATGTTTCTTTTCGCAGAAAAGAGTTTCACAGAAACTTACACATAAACCACAATCTCTCTCTCTCACACACACACACACACAGTCCATGACGTTGGCACACACTGCTTTCCAGACCCAACAATACACTGGGAAAATGTATCCGTGTTGGTATAAGGACGCCGCCTCGGCCACCACGCCGTGGCCGCCTGTCACCGCGCTGAGCCAGAGCGGCTCCGCCGGGCGATCGTGCAGCTGGTCTCCAGGATTTGGCTCGAGTGCTGCATCAGCCTCCTTGCACATCTTTCTAAATTTTTCTTCCCTTTGTCTGGTTGTTTTATTAAGGTAAATCACTAAATGTGACCTTGGTGGGTCAAAATACCCTCCTTCCTAAGGCTTTTACAACCCCAAAGGGGCATGACAGATCTTGTGGCCACTGACAGAGAGCAGGTGGGTACTTCTCTGCACACTCTCTCTCTTGGGAGTTTTGTTTTTTGTTTTTTGTTTTTTTTTTTTTTTACTTTTGCCAACACGATAGTTTAACAAAATGGGGTTTTTGTTCTTGTTGTTTTTGTGCTTATTTTGTTTTTGCTAGACAGATGTTTTTGCAAGGTGTTCCAGAAGCCTGGCCAGCTCTGCTGTGGGCATGACCAAGCCTCGGATAAGGGCTTCCCAATGGTGCCCTTAGATGTTTGTGCAGCTTCCTGGACTTGAGAAATGCTGTTCCTCGTCTTCTCTAATTGTGAAATGGCGATGAGCAAGCTCTCAGCACAGAGGTGCCCTGAGGATCAGAAATAAATGTCATAGTGTCGTATTTTGTTTAATCAAAGCATTTTGTGTTTTATATTAAAGTTAGAAAGTTTATAAAAATCTAAGCATATTGCACATAAAATGTGCTTATATTTTTATAAAGCATTATAGCATTATTACAGATTTGTTTAAAATATGAGTGCAATATATATTTTTTAATTTTTTAAAATGCTTATTTTTGAAAGAGAAAGAGAATACACGAGTTGGGGAGGGTCAGAGAGAGAGGGAGACACAGAATCCGAAGCAGGCTCCAGGCTCCGAGCTGTCAGAACAGAGCCCAGCGCGGGGCCTCAACCCACAAACCATGAGATCATGACCTGAGCCAAAGTCGGATACTCAACCGACTGAGCCACCCAGGTGCCCGAATGCTGTATATTTTATGTGATCTATAATACTGCAGTACTGTGAACTGTTTAAGTACCAGACAAGAGAGTGCTGGCTAAATACATTGCATGCACCTGTGCAGCAGAATCTCTGTAGCCATGGAAACTGGCAGCATCACACTGGAGATGGGCTTTTGCACATTGCAGGATGTGGGGAGAGCGGCCCTGTATCAACTGTGTCTGTGACAGTCCCACGTGCATTAGTAACTATACAGAAATACAAACTGATAGGTATATACGCTGTGGGTTAACAGTGTTAACTCTCTGTAGATGGAAACATAAACATTGAAAACCTTTTTTGATGCCTTTTCTGAAATCAGCATGCATTATTTATAGTAGGTTTGAAAAAAACCAATGACGTTACTTTGTAACCAGCACAAAACTACTTAAGAAATTGATACAGTGGTGTTCCACGAGCGTTCACTATCGGTAGCTGAACCCCACGCAACCTTGGGGACGCTCATCATCGTGAGACGGGTTAAGACGAGGTTTTGGAGCTTTGAGGCGGCCGGACAAGGGCCCCCCAGCCCGCGTGCGGCAGGTGTGTGTGACCCCAGCCAGCCCCTCAGGCCCAAGGACAGGGCGTAGGCAGCGCGTTTGCACCAGGCCGCCCCTCCCCCCCCCGCAGGTTGCAAGACTGTCCACTACGACCTGGTCTTCCTCCTGGACACCTCCTCCAGCGTGGGCAAGGAGGACTTCGAGAAGGTGCGGCAGTGGGTGGCCAACCTGGTGGACACCTTCGAGGTGGGCCCCGGCC
>NW_027551562.1:7425313-7443086 GCF_008692635.1 Crocuta crocuta | reverse complement strand
CCAGGGACAACCAGTCCAGCACTGGAGGCGGGGCCACACTCTGGTGCCTCCTCAGGCTCCGCCTCCAGGGCGCAGGCTGGATGGAAGTTAAAACGGGGCTGGGTCCTCAGCCACGCCCACCCTGAGAGACTCAGAGACGGTTAAATGCAAGGCAGCCCCGTCTGCATTCCTGTAGTGGGAACACATCTGCTCGCCTCCAGGGCTGCTGACGTCAGCACCCTGCACCAAAGCCTCCCTGAAACACAGGGCAGGTGAACCGCGTGGGGCCCCTTTCCTCCCCCCGGGGATTGCAGGGAGAGGTGGTCTAAGAAAGGGGGCACAAGGCAGGCTTCTGGACGGTCGCTGTGACCCCCAGTCAGCCGTTTGGAGATGGCCGGGCACGCTTATCTCAGAGGCCAAGTGCTGTTGGCCCGGCGCTCCCTGAGATAACCCGAGGTCTTCTGGAATCTGTGCTGTGGCTGGAGGTGGGTGTTGAGCAGCAGGCAGGGACCTGACCCTGAAGGCTGACCTCCAAGACCCTAGTGGATCATTCTCAGGACAGGCTCCTCCACAGGACAGGAAGGGTGAAGTGGATTTTCCGTGCACTGGTCTGTGTCCGGCTTCTGCCTGCTGCATTGGGGTGACATTTGTCCTTCCTGGGTCATGACCAGTGTTTGGTAACCACCCACCCTCCCCCAGCATCCAGGGCCAGCAGGTAGGGGCTGGGAGCAGAGTCTGCCCTGCCCACCCCCTGCGCCCCAGCCTCTGTTTTGCTGACTACTTCTGAGGACTGAGAGGGTCACCCCTTTTGGGGGGCAGGGAAGCCCTGGGTTTGGGGCCATGACGTGGGGTCTGTCCCAGGGAAGGGCCTGGCCTGCAGCCCTTGAGAAAACAGCTAAGCTGTGTCTGGTACTGGATGCCCTCGGGCCCTTTACTCTCTGTGACTTTTTCCTCTGTTGGCTCATTTAACCTCCACTCGCTTATTCATGGATACTTGTTGGGGATGTATTGTGTGTGTGGCCTTGTGTGGATTTCTGGGCCTGTAGAAAAAGCCAAGACAAAGCCCCTGCCCTCGGAGCGTTCACGGTCTAGATGGTAGGAAGGACACATACAGCGGGATTTAATACGGTGGGGATGAGACAGAGTCTCATGGGGCCGTACTATGGTTGTGCCAGAGAATGGAGGAGGGCTTCCTGGAGGAAGTGATGCTTATACTATTTAGTAGGACGTGCCTGAGCTACAGGATGAAGGATTGAAGGGTGACCTGACACAGTCCCTGAACTAGAATGGACCCGTATTGCTGTGGTGAAGGAGGGGACTAGGGTTGATGGCTTCGTAGGATTGTCAGACTCTCAATAAAGGAGGGCCTGTGTGCTAAGATGAGCTGAGAAGGGGTTTGTGCGGGGCATGACACAGATCCATGTGGGAAGAAAGGAGGTCCTTCATAGGGCTGCTTCATAGGGCTGGATTCAGGTGCTGGGGACAGACAGAACACTGAGGGCTAAACTCATTCCACAGATGAGGAAATCGATGCCCTGGGTACCAAATGAGGGAAACCTGTCCAGGAGAGTAGAAGGCATTGGCCGTGGACTTTCGCCTGACCCCCGTTACAGCCACGCAGATCATGGTGATCTTTTCACAGACAGCCGCACGCAGCACGCTAGGCTCCCAGAAGGGGAAGCCGCTATAGGCCCAGAGCAGTAGCCAGGGGGCGATGCAGCGAGGAAGGGGAAGGGCAGGAAGGCAGGAGGGCCANAAACCTGTCCAGGAGAGTAGAAGGCATTGGCCGTGGACTTTCGCCTGACCCCCGTTACAGCCACGCAGATCATGGTGATCTTTTCACAGACAGCCGCACGCAGCACGCTAGGCTCCCAGAAGGGGAAGCCGCTATAGGCCCAGAGCAGTAGCCAGGGGGGCGCTGCAGCGAGGAAGGGGAAGGGCAGGAAGGCAGGAGGGCCGGTGTGGTGGGGCCAGCGCTCAGGGCTGCCCTCTGGGCTGATGAGAGCCTGACCCCGGGCCACAGGCCCAGCGGCAGGCAGAAGTCCAGTGTGGTGGCTCACAGGCGGAGAGCACCTGCGTCACCGGAGGATGCCTTGATGCAGGCGCTGGAGGTGAGGCTCCTCTGGACCCTGCCTACCGGCCCTGTGTCTTCTACCTGCCTCAGGCCAGGCTGGTTCTAGATTTGGGCCAGGCAGAATGTAGATTTTGAAGAGCTTCTGTGCCCGCGGGTTGATTCTGGGAAAGTCAAGGACAGCCCCAGAGAGGCCAAGTCACTGGCATGCGCTCCGCAGTAAACGGAAGGGCAGGGGCGGGGATGGACCCCGGGCCTCTGGCCGCACCCCGCGGGGCCCAGGACTCAGGCCGTGCCATCGCTGACCTCGGTTCTGAGTCAGGGACCGTGTTCCTGCTCACAGGCAGTAGAGGACCCCGCTCTAACGGGCTTGGGGAATAAAGCGAATTGATATCACACAGGACAGAAAGGCCAGAGCTCAGGCGGGCTTGAATGACGAGACCAGGCCTCGCTTGCTCTGCTTCTGCCGTTTCTAGGTTCTTTCTTAGCCTTAACTCCGTTCTTGGCAGGCTTGTGTGTCTGGGTCCTGGCATGGACGGTTCACTGAGGAGGGGTGGGGTCGGTGAGGGATACTGAGGCCCTGAGAACGGGCAGTGGGAGGAGCCGGCTGATGGCAAGGGCAAAGTGTGTCCAGACCCCCGTGGGGGTGGGGAGGGGCCTGTGTGACAGGAGCCGGAGTCCCCTCAGGGAAGGCGCCTGCTGCCTCAGCTGTGACCTGGAGGGAGCGGGAAGGAAGCCCCCCCCACATACCTCTGTCCCTCCCCTCATCTCCCCTCCTCCCCTGGCCTGAGCCTGTCTGACAGCAGCCAACAAGGGGCCCGGGTGATGGCATCACAGTAGCAGAGGGGGGAGAACAGTGTGGGAGGGCACATGGGGCTCCCTGTGGAGACACTTAGGGCCGTGTGAGACTTCAGTCCCAGGACAGACAGGATGGTGGCCCAGGGGGTCTGGATTTGGTCTGATGCAGAAGTGAGAACAACACTGTAGTTCCGGAGTGGAAAGAGGCTAAGCGGGGCCTAAACTACATGACCCTTTCCTAGTTTCCAGCCCCACGGCCTCAAAGGCGGGCGTGTGACCCATGCAGGGAAACAGGGGCCCTGTAACCAAGAGGAGTGGACACGGATGCCGGCCAGCCGGGGCCGCCGC
Organism: Crocuta crocuta; assembly: GCF_008692635.1. Classification (NCBI taxonomy): domain Eukaryota; kingdom Metazoa; phylum Chordata; class Mammalia; order Carnivora; family Hyaenidae; genus Crocuta; species Crocuta crocuta. The sequence goes on along the minus strand of NW_027551562.1, from coordinate 7,439,890 downwards.
GTATCCCCCGTGACAACGCTCCGAAAACCCACGGTAGCCAAGGGTCCTCCAAACGCCCAACTAGATGGAAGATTTAAGTTCTGCTCAGTTGTCTAAAGGGAATTTTTGTAAATACAGCTGTAAGCTGAAAAGGGCCTGGTCTATTCTGGTGATGAATGAAACAAAATCCCCTTACAATTGCTTCAATTAGAAACAAAGCAAAACAAAATAAATAGCTAACAGTAACATACTGAACTGCATCTAGTGAGATTAAGTCAAGGAGCATCACGAAATCCAAATGACTAGCAATCCCTGGGCACATTGGAGATGACTTGGGTGACTTTGGAACCCAAATAGGATCTGTTCTGAGCAGGGGCTTTGCACTGATGGGCTGGAAAACCATAGACTATGACATGGGGTTCTCTGGGTAGCGAACATTCAGTTGGATCCACATATTCATTCATTCATTCCACAGGCATACATGGTAGCGGTCAGTGGATGCAATCAAATCATTCATTCACGCAGGCTTCAAGAACCCAGCAGAGCATATAGTAACCATTCATTCATTCATTCATGCATTCATTCAGCAACCACACACTGAGGATTCCTCCTTTGTGCCAGGATGCAGTGATGGATTGGACATCCTTTTTTGTCTGTGGGAAGCTTTTGTTTCCTTGGAACAGCAGGACAGTGGCCACTAATTACACGAGAGAGTGTGAACCCTGGTTACTCCGTGCATTTTCACGTGTCTGGTACTGGATCTGCCCGGAGTCTGGCTTCACACACAAAAATAAGCTTCACGAGGACAAACTCTGTTCCCTGTGGTTTCTGAGTGCCCGGAACAGAGCCTGGGATGCAGAAGGAGCTGCCTAGACGTTGTTTAAAGGAGATCGAGGATGGAGACCTGTGTTCAGTTTTGTGTTTGCTCTTGTGATATGCACATTAGAAGTACTGCCCTCTTCCAGATGCAAAGAATAAGAATTTTCAGCAAACCCAAAATATTGAACTCACCTGTATTTTGGTGAGCAGGGACAGATGGTTAGATTTCGGAGGTTGATGAGGGTCTAGAAAAGGCAGGCTGGCTGGGACGGGCTAAATCCTGCTTCATCGCGTGGGACAGACGAGAGGGGCAGGGCTCTGACCCAGCTCCACTGCAGGCGGACGGACTAGGCACCGTCCTGTTTCCCAGCACCAGACGCTGACAGCATTTTGCATCCCGCTCTCACCTGGTCCGCACCCACCCCTGCGCGGTGGTGTTGACACTGACATTCTGCACAGGGGGAAGNGCACCAGACGCTGACAGCATTTTGCATCCCGCTCTCACCTGGTCCGCACCCACCCCTGCGCGGTGTTGACACTGACATTCTGCACAGGGGGAACCAATGCTCCAGACCTGCGCTGGTCAGCACGTGTGGCCCTGGACCAGCCGGGGCACGGTCTAAACCAGCATGTGCCACAAAGTCCTTCTACACCGGCTGTCGTAGACACAATGAAAAAGAAAGCATTTTGTGAATATCTTTCCTATTGATTGCATACTTAAATGTGAATATTTTGGAAATGTAGGGATAACTATGATATATCAGTAAAATTAATCTCAGCTAATTTTTTTACTTTTTGAAATGGGGCTACTAGCAATTTTATTATGTTATATGAAGTCATAATAAAATAATAGGAGGCTCTTCTTCCTCCGAGGTCCAACTGCATCTGGAACCCGTTTTCCATCCAGCTTGGCCACAGAAGGGAGGCGGGGTGGCCCTGAGGGACAGCAGGGTCCCCAGGGCTGCCTTTCAGAGGAGAAGCTTGCACAGGGGGCGAGGGGCTGATGTCTGGGGCGGGTGCAGCACAGGGGTCTGTGAGCAGTGGCTGGTCTGGTCTGGAAGCCCAGCTGAGAGTGACCAGGTCAGCTGAGGAGGGGACAGCGTGGGAACAGGAAGGGGCCTGAGATGGGACAGAATGTCTTTGGGGTGGCCATTTCGGAAGTGTCTCCGTCCAAATGCCCCTGGGCCACCTATGGACCTGACCTGTTTTTCTCAGGATCTCAAGATGCCTTTGTTCAAACTCAGCTAAGAGCTGCACTTGAATTCCAGCCTCCTGTCCTGCCTCCTAGGTCATGGCTGCAAATAGGATATTTCGTACTACCAATTTATTTGTTCTAGCACGTTTACGACTTACCCTGTGCTTACATCCACCCTCAGAGTTCTCGTGTGCCACACACACCCAGGGCTGGCTTGCACTGTGACTGCCCCTGAGTGTCCGTGATAGCTGGGTCAGAGTCACTCCCCAGCGTGGCCCAGAAGGCAAGCAGCAGAACTGGGAGACTCCCCCGTTCTGTTTGACCCAGGTCCTGAGTCCTTTCCAGTGAGTTGTGATGTTTAGGGAGTATCTTTAAGTCGCCGTGTCATTTATATCTCCCCAAATCCCCCCCCCCCCAGATCTCCTGGCTCTTCCTATGCTGTGGGTGACACTGGGGCACAGAGGGCTTGCTGGGGGTCATGGGGAGTCAGGGGTTCCCATGTCCACAACCAGGGAGTCTGGCCTGCCAGGCTGCCCCTCTGTGATGCTTTGGATTTCGGATGCTGAGCCGTGCCATTTCCTGCTGCAGGCCTGGCTCACACGGCGACCGGTGGCTGTTTGCTGAGCAAATGAGTGACGCTGACATCACGTGGCTTGCTGTCCCCCCCGGCCTCAGGCTCATGCAGGGAGGTGTCTCCGTGTCGTGGCATCTGCTCCTGCCTCTGCGGCCTGACCGGGTTCCCAGGGGACTCAGTCTCAGCCCGGCTTCCTGCAGTGTGTGGGGCGGAGGCTGCGGACGGGGCCCAGCCCCAGAGCACTGGCTGTAATTAAGAGCTTTCTCCACCCTGGGCTCTCTTGTGGCCACAAAACAACCTTTATATAGCTTATCGGGTGGCTGTGAGCGAGTCTGCTGAACGCCAGGCGGCCACAGTGGAGACCTCCACCTCCTTCTATTTTGGGGACACTCAGTGGTGGTCCCCTCACCCCTCTCCCCATGAGCAGGAGCCACTTTCCTGGGTCCTGTCTCTTAGCTCCCGGACCGCTGGGCTGAGACCTTAGTGTGGGCTAGGGACGGGCATTGTCATATGACATGGGGGCGCCCTGTCTCCGTCCGTCCCTTGCTGGCGTGTTTGTGCCGAGCTGTGTCGCTGTTCCAATGAGATTCGAGACTGCTGGATATCATACTGACTAGTATTGTGGGAGGGGAGAGGCGGGGAGAGAGAGGGAGACCGACTTATTTTGTGTGGCAGGGAGATTAATTTTATTGTTCCCCTGCGACTCTCACTGGAAGAATGTCAGCATCTGTACCCCGGCTCTGCATTAATTAGTGGGTGCCCCTGCATTCGTTCTGCCCCCCGAGCCCCGCTCCCTGTGTGCGGGGGACTGCCTCCTTACTCACCCCTTTGTTGTGATGGGGCGTGGGTTAGCCTGGCTGTGGGCGCTGTGGCCATCGATGGCTCACCTTGGTCCGTAGTGTGCTGGTCAACAGGCCACTGCACCTTGTAAGCGAGTGCGTTATTAGGTTCACTTGATCATTTGTTTTATCCTTTTTTCTTTTTGTAGTGCATTTGCAGTAAACAACACAACTAATCTGTGTAATTAGGAAAAGACTGAATAGATAGACCTTTAAAGATACCATCTCACAACCCTGCATGTTTTAAGGACCCTATAGTATTGGCTTATTTTTTCCAACACATTGTAATGGATCCCCTGTTATTCGCAGACGTTGTCCTGAGGTTCAGGTTTCCTCCTTGAGTAAGATACCTGTGATCCTGCATGTAGAGTGACATTTCCAGAGGAAGGCCCCTTGAGAAGATAAGAATTGACTTGAGTTTGGGATGGCAAGAATCAGTCTACACCCAGGGTTCCAAGCAGAGGCAGCAGCAAAAGCCAAGGGCCTGGGGTAGGGGTGCACTCTGTATGCTGGAGGAGGGGAGGGTTGTGACCCCCACTTCAGGAGGTAGAAATTGAGACTTAGTTTCCTGGCATAACATTCCCAGGTGTGTGCAGTCAGAGTCCAGCCAGGAGTCTTCCCTCAGCCAGAAGAAGAGCCCAGAATACTCTGTCCCTTAGAAGGCCAGTGGTCATGCTCAAGAGAAGGGCTTTGGGGTCAGCCTTTGGCATGCCTGGGTCACACGTCCAGCTTGAATTTCTTTGGGCCTCGTCTCCCTCTGGATCTCAGGGTTGTAGTCATCAAAGAAGGCACAGCTTGCTGGTGGCTTTGACCCCAGTGACCAGTTCCTTCTGACCACACTCCTGCTTCCGTCCCCACATCCCTCCGCCAGCTGGGGGACTGATGGTACCATCAGGACACACACCACACACACACCTGCACACGCAAACCCTGTACACACACCACATACAACACGTATGCACACACACATCACACACACGGGCATCTGGGAACGTGTGTGGCCACAAGACCCAGCCTGTCCTCTGGGTGGATCTGAAGGCCCGGGAGGAATCTGTGGCGGCATCAGCCGTGGCATTGGAGCTGCCACGTGGATGTCTGTGGCTTGGCCCTTAGGACCACATCAGCCTCAAGAAGCAATTCCAGACGGGCCCGCCCTTTACCTAAGGGTCACGGGGAGTTCTTCCTGGGAAAACTTGAGATCAAGGTCCCTCCCTAGAGATCGTAATTGGGTTACTTAATTCTGATGACGTGCTGGGACGTTTTACTAGAAAATTAGGGAAATGTTGAAAAATCTGAAACCGCCCTTCAGCTGTTTTTAATTTGCCCGCATCCGGGAAGGTGAGTGCCCCCAGCTGTGCCCAGCCAGGACCGTGCCTGGAGAGGGTCCCTGGGGGCCGTTCGGTGCGCTCCTGCCTCACTCCCCTCTCTTCTTGGAACCAAGACCCATGTGTCAAAACTGGACGTTCTGCCTGTAGCCCCTTAGGGCCAGGGGGGGTGTGTCCCACTGCGCTGGGGGAGGGGAGCGTGTACCCTCACGTCCTCCACTATCTGGACGTACCACCACTCACGTGGTGCTGGGTCCTGGCTTCTCATGATGGTGCAGCACTGTCTTCCTCGTGCCGAGCTCCGCACGCGCCTGCACGTGTCCCTCAGGCAGTTCCTACAAGAGTGAGCTCACGGCACATCACATCAGGGCAGCTACTCCTCGCTGGAGCTCGTGCTTGTCACGCCCAGCTCTGCCTCCCCGTCCTCTGTGAAAAGTCGGGCCAGTTACCTGGTGTCTTTCTGGCCTCGTGTTCGGCCGTACGAAGCAGATGCTGGCTCCGTTCCTACTGCGGAGTGTCAGGAGAGTCTCATGGATTGGATGGGGGAAGCACTGGGCACAGTGATGGCCCTGAGCATGTGCTGTGCAGTTTGCTTTTACTGTATACACACATATATATGCACACGTGCACACACATGGGCATGCACATGTATACACACATGCACACCCATGGACATACATGCATGCACACACTCACCTATATGCATACACATATGTGTGTACACACATGCAAGTATATGCACATATGAATGCACACAAATGTGTACGTGCACATATGCACACATGCATTTGTGTATGTGCATACATGTATACACGTGCACATATGTGTGTACATATGCATGCATATGAATATATGCACATATACAAATGCATGTGTATAGACACATACACTGTACAGATACATGCATTCATACACACATACGCATATGCACGTATATGCACTCAAATATGTGCACATACACGTGCACACATGTACATCATGTATATACAAATACATATGCACATATACACATGTATATGCATGTGTATTATGCATTCATGTATGCATATATATGCACATGCATCTATAAGCATGCATGCAGATGTATACATATACACATAATGTGTATGTATGTATACATATGTATAATATATACATACATATATAACTTACATATAACACATGTGTAAGTTTTATCTGTGTATATGTGCACGTGTACATATACTCTTTTCTGGAAAGGTGATTAACCACCTTTCACTTAAAGCAGTGTTTCTCAACCTTTTCTTTTGTTCCGTCCCTCTAAAGGACTCTGTATAAATGTTGCATTTTCCTCCCAATTGCTGCCTCCTCTGAAATTTAGTACAAGTACACTTTCCCTGCCTGTTTATGCTGCTCGAGCCGTGGCGGGCCTAAGCCACTGGGCGTCCCTGAGCTTCTCACCTCCTCCCTTGAGCAGTGTGTGCCTTCTGGGAAGCAAGATGGCCCCCTGTGAGAAAGCATCCGGAGTCCAGGACGAGAATTCAGGGAAGGCCTGGGTTCAGATCCTGCCTTCTGTCCCTCAGGAGCTGTGACTTGATAGCCTTCTTGTTCAGCACATGGACTCAGCTCTAAAAGCCTGGGTTAAACCATGTTTCTGTTTGTTTGGACAGATTACTTTCTTCAGCTTTAGTTTTCCCTGTTAAATGGAGACAGTAGTAGAATTGCCTGCTCCCTAGAGCAGAGGGACATACGAGGCCCCCCTTGGAGCTCATGTACAGGGGACACATAGTCTCTGCGTTGCTAAGACCCCGATCTGAGGCAGGGGACCTGGAGTGGAATCCCGCCTCTGCCACCTGCCAGCTGGGGCCCCTCGGCAAGGCTGTCGCCTCTCAGACACTTGATGTCCTTGTCTGTAAGACTGAGGTGATAGTTACCAATGTGGCAGATCATTGACTGTGGTTCTTACTATCATGGTGTCACTGTATTTTTATGCAAAGCCCATATGAAATGGAACTTGCCAAACATCAACGTGCCCAAAGGTAACATGGCAGGATCTGAGCCCCTTGTCCCAGAAGGGAATCTAGCAAGATCTACAAGTTCATGGATGGTGAGCTCTGTGACGGACACTGGCCCATTCAGGAAGGCAAGATCCTTCTTGATCTCATGCAGGGGACAGACAGCAGACTACAGCCCTCAGGCAAATCCGCCCAGGCACCAATTTTTCAAACTGAGTTTTGCTGGAATGTGGCTTCCCGGCCTGTTCACACATTGTCGGTGGCCATGTTCACACCACAATCCCTAGCTGATCAGATGTGGCAGAGACTGCATGGCCCACAAAGGCTATTTGTACTTTGACCCTTTATAGGAAAAGTTTGCTGACCCCTGATAGTGTGTTCTGATATGATGGCTGGGAATCCGAAGTCACCGCCACTAACTCTTCTGTGACCCTGGGTAGGATGTTTCATGGGGACCTCAGTTTCCTCCTTGAGTGCTGAATGGGGTGTGTGGGATTTCCCCTTAGAGGTCCCCTCCCCCCTTCTCTACTGTGGCTTGGTCAGCAGTCGTGCGACCCTCACGTGTGCAGCTGTGTTGTGGATGCCTGCTCTGTGTGTCATTTTTAGGGGCCACCTAAGATTCTTAAGAAAGCCCCCTACCTTCCCTGGCCTCAGACACGGATTCATGTCCCATGGACTGGACAGGGCCCTGGGTCAGATGCGATTCAGTGTCCTCCCCATGCCACTGACTGGCCGCAGGGCATTGTGCCAGCTGCCCCCGGTGCCATCCCACGTAAGCACCCACACGGGCAAGACCGTCTCATTTACTGGGGCCAGGTCATGCCAGGCATTTTAGAAACTCATGGAGGTTGGACTACGTGTTTCACACGGTGGTTTTAGTTTGGAGTTGATACAGGGGTACAATCTAGTGGCCACAACTAAATTAGTACTACTTGCAAAATGTAAATATGCACACACATAGTCTCTCTCTATATATACATGTCTATATAGGAAGATGCATCCATATAATTAAATACGTGGAGAAAGTGCATTTCTGAGTGCCTCTCACGTCCCACAGCCGACCTTGTCCTAGCTGAACTTATTTCATATTTGTCAGAGAGCGAGTGGGACCCGGGGGTTACCCGATGTCTAGGGGCTTTCCAAGAAGAGCAACTGAGTAATTGCAATGCTTCTGATACAACTTCATACTTACTGGAAAGTGGAAGGAAATCTGCTGTTAAAGCCGTATGTTCTAGGTGACTTGTTTTGCTGCAAACATGTCTGTCTTTGTCCTTTTAATTATAGGCTCTGGCTTCTTTGAGTTCACCCACCTATCCCCCACCCCCACACAAAAATGCCACATATATACTAAAACATAAGGCACACGCACACACATAGACACACACTAGGCTCCTGTTTACCAGCTGTATGGATTTGGGCAGAAGACTTAACCTCAGTTTCCTTGTCTGGAAAACAGCATATGCAGAACTCTGCCACGTAGGCACCTTGCAAAGATTCTGTGAGTGTCTGTAGAATATATGGGCTGAGTGAGTAGAGCCGGTCTTCACTGACCCCCAGGTTCCCTGGTTGAGAGGGGTTTCAGCCAGGGTCCAGAGAAGCCACAAGACTAGCGAGCAAACATATAGGAGGCGGAGAACCAGCCGGCTCCTGGTGTCCATTCCTGTATTCCTACCCTCCTCACCTGGTGTCCTTGATGCGGAAATGTAGTCCTTGGAGGTTTTGAAAATCACCTGTTTACACTACTCTGCTCACTGGAGCCTGGGGGTAAAGTGGGCCGCAGAAGTCTTCATGGTTTCTCAGGGGGCCCAGGTGCCTGTGCTGAGATTAGGACGGGGGGTGCCTGGCCGCCTGGGGTCTGGATCCCCGCAGCTGGCTTCTCAGCCTCCTTGCTTTGTGTGCGAGCGACACCACGGTGCTCGTGCTAGAAGGGGCGGCCGGGGACGTCTGATTGGGAGCGCTGGCTCGGCCACAGATTATCCCACGTCATGCAGGTGACCCTTCTGTTCCACACGTTCCGTCGTCACTAGGTGGGCACCTGGGGCTGGTCCAGGCGGCGTCTAAGGCACTGTGGGCCACGAGACATTTGTGGATTCGAAGCCTCAAAGGGCCTGAAGCATCTAAAAAAAAGATGTTTTTTAATAAAATAATTTGTTGTCAACAGAGGTGATATATACAGCGGAAAATGGTGACCAGAAGGGTGGGAGCAAGGGGCGTCCCCTGGGCTTTTTCTGCCTCCTGGCCGAGGAGCTCGAACAGGTGTAGGAGAGAACAGACAGGTGGTTGCTGGAGGGGGTGGGGGAGGGGGGTGGAATCGGTGAAGGAAGGTGATGAATACCAACTTCCAGATATAAAGTAAGTAAGTGATGGGGATGAAAAGTACAGCATAGGGAGAATTGTCCCTATTGTTATAATAACTGTGTGAGCAGATGGTATCTATATTTATCATGGGGATCATGTTATGTATAAAAATGTCAAATTGCTATGTTGTACACTTGAAACTGATATCATACTGTATATCAACTATACTGCATTTTTAAAGTTTATTTATTTTTGTGGGGGGAGGAGAAGAGAGGGAGAGAGAATCCTAAGCAGGCTCCTCAGTGTCAGTGCAGAGCCTGACTCAGGGCTTGGACCCATGAATTGTGAGATCATGACCTGAGCTGAAATCAAGAGTCAGAAGCTTAACCAAATGAGACACATAGGTGCCCCAACTACACTGCGATTTTTAAAAATTGAGGGGGCAAAACAGAAAAGAAAAGAAAGAGGAGCCAGTAAACCTGCAGCAAGGGCCTGTTAAAATTCTGGGCTGGAGAGAATTTTCTCTCTCTCTCCCCCTTCCCCCCCCGCCCCTCTCCTGAAAGCTCAGAGTTGAAGTCCTGTGTTTACATGTTGTTACTCATCGTGTAACCTCTGCACTTGGCTTGTCCCTCGTAAAATGGCTGCTCTGGGAAGATTAAATACATTGAAGTACAGAAGCTTAGAGCAGCGCCTGGCCCAGAGGTGAGCCGCCTGGCACACAGTAGGCGCCGCCTGGCCCAGAGGGGTTACTGCCTGGCACAGAGCAGGTGCTCTCTGTTGCCCTTGAGGAAGTCACGTGAGCTGTCTGGCTCAGGTTTCCTCATCTGAAACATAGGGATGAGAAACCCGTCCTATCGTTTTGCTACAGCATTTTATTCATCAGTTAAGGAAATCTTGATTAAGTGCTTCCCGGGAGCTGAAAACTGGCTGCAGGCTACGGGGATGGGGGGCTTCATGTGACAGACACAGCCCTGTTCACACAGGGCTTCTGCCTCAGGAGACAAAAAATGAGTAAAACGTTAGCACATAAAAATGATGAGCGAAGATCACAATGAGATAGCGCCTCACACTCATCAGAACGGCTGTTGAAAAGATTAGAAACAGCTAGTGCTGGTGAGGATGTGGAGGAAGGGAACCTTTGTGTGCTGTTGGAGGGGATGTGAATTGGTGCACACTCTTGGAAAACAGTGTGCCGGTTCCTCAGACTATTACAAACAGAACCACCCTGTGATCGGTCCATCCCAGCTCTGGAAATGTAGGCAAAGGAAATGAAATCACCTACCGGAAAGGATACGCACGTCCCCATGTTCCTTGTAACATTATTTACAGAAGGCAAGATGCCGAGACAGTGTAACTGTCCGCGTCCCCTGTGGATGAAGGGGTAAAAGCGGTTGTAGTACATACATGCAATGGAGTATTGTTCAACCATAAAAGCCCGAGGAAACCCTGCATTTGCAACAACATGGATGGACCTCGAGGGCATTATGCTAAAGGCAATAGGCATAGATGGGCAGGTGGGTGGCTTTCCCCAAGAAGAAGGTTTAGGGGCAGGAGGAAGTAGGTGCAAGGATTGGCTGGACAGGAGGAAATGTGGGGAGAGGGTTGAACGGTAATGGTCTTGTGAGGAACTGGAGGCCGGAAGGACTGGGCAGCCAGTTCACGGTCAGCTTGGAGGAGAAGGAGTGGTGGCCGCTTGAAGCCCCAGGGGACGGCAGGTGCGCGGAGCCCAGGGCTGCAGGTGGGGAAGAACCAGAGCTGTGGAAGAGCATGGAGACGGGTGACTCCTCCGTACGCCACCCCAGGCCAGCCCGTCTGGCTGCAGACCCCTAGAGGTGGGGGCACAGCACACTGTGACGGGGGGCGCAGCCCCCGCGGGTGCCCCGAACAAGAAGGAGGGCGTGTGGGCAGGGGCGCCACCCTGTCCCCCGGCCTCAGCTCATCTCCAGTTACAGCTCTGCCTTGACCAGCTGGATGAGTCCAGGGGGAGGTGGAAAGGCCACCCAGCTGTTCCTCCTGGACATCTGGCTGTGATTTCCCGCCAGGCTCACCAAAGCTCTCCCCCCCCCCACCCCCCCACAGGAATGCGGCTGGTGGCCATTCCGGGAACCCACCTCCACCAGTGCTTGGGGCAGAGGGCGGGAGCAAATGAGCAGCTGGGCTGGCCAGGTCCCCTTCTGCCCTCAGGACCCAGGTCCCCTTGTGGCCCATGCTCCCGCAAGGGTTTGGCGCCTGGCATGGTGGAGAGCTGCGCCAGGGCTGAGCCTTGGTCCCTGGTGCTCTGGCCGTGGGGACATGACCCTGAGCCTGGACTCAGATAGGGCTGATCCCAGGCCACATGCTCATGGAGGGAGTGTGGCTGTAACTAGAGAAAAAGAAATCGCACCTTATCTTGTTTGCTCATCTCTGCTGAGAACCACAGGATTTCCCTGTGGGGAGGCATTTTGGGCTCATTCGGCCAGCCCTGTGCTTTCCCGGGACTGTGTGGGAGGGGTGCTGTGTCCGGGCCACGGAGTGATTTGGGGTCATCTGCCACCAGAACCCAGGCCTTCTTCAAGCCATCTTACCTCCTCCCCATTTCCTACAGGAAGCCTCGTCTCCTTTCCTCTCCTCTCTGTGGGGCAGAGTGAAATATCTTGTCAACCCCCCCCCCCCGGATTCCGGTGATCTGTCTGCATCTTAATGCTCCTTTGTTTTTCTCTCTGCTCTAAGTCCCCTGAGGGAAGGAGGAGGCTCTGCTTCCTCACCTGTGGTCTGCACAGCAGCCCTGTCACCTAGGACGTGCACCTTGTAATGCAGCCCTTGGGTGCCCCTCCTCCTTGGGTCTCGCAGGAGCTCAGAGTTGTGGGTGCCTGACGGCAGACTGGGCGTGGGTGACGGCGCCCAAAGCAACGGGTCGCGTGGTGAGACCGTGGTGGGCTGAGGCGTGAGCTTGCTGCTTCCTGCACTTTCTCTCTCATCCCCCTGGGGACCCTGAGGGGTGGGCGTCCAGAATGTCGACTGATTTCTGGAACTGAGAAAACTAGCTTCAGCGCCTGGAAAGGCAGAGGGTGCCATGCACCCAAGGCAGCTGTCGAAGGCTCCGTCGAAGGAGCCAACAGTACAGAGAGAGATGAGGAAGCGTAAGGAAGTGTTTGCTCCCGTGGAACAGACAAAATTGCCCCCAGGAAGCGAATTTGGATCAGAGGTTTTGCATCAAAGTCAGAAGGAAAGCTCTGGGGAGAAAAGTTGAGCGTTGGAAGCCGGTGATCCCCAGGACCAGCTTTCCTGTAAAACACTCTTCCCGGCCGCTGGTGTTGCCTGGGTTTGGCTTCAGAGGACCTTTGAGGAGTGGGAGGCGGGCTGTGGCCATGCACCAGGCGCGCTGAAGGCTCTGGTGGGTGGCACCAGGGGGCATTTCCCTTTGTTGGCGTCAGATTCCTCCCCTGTAAGTTAAGAGTCCTGGACCACTGGGTCGTCATGCAAGCCCTTTCCTGACCGTCCATTCTGGCTGCGTGCTGCAAGAATCCTGATTCTAGAAGTCTCTCCATTGCCTCTAGCAGCCCAGCTCCGCCACTAACCTTTCCTGCCAGACGTTAGGGTGCGCTGGGCAGATTGTGTGGGCTGCGCAGTTCAACCAGACCCGGGTCTGAGTCCTGTCTCTGCCACTCACTGCACGGTGACTTAGACGTGCCGGCAGCCTCTCCGGCCCCAGTGCTAGCTGCAAGCTGGGAGCCACCAGCCCAGCGGGAGGCCGTCGAGTGACTTAAGTGAGATCCGTTAGACTGTGGGCTTCAGATGGGCAGGGACTTTTGCCCTTTCTGTTCCCGGCGGCCTCCCGAGCATCCAGGCAGTGATCATGTCCCTGCCATGTCCCTGTCGACACTCGGGAACTGTGGTTCATGTCCTGCTCCGCCCCAATGACTGACTGCCCAGCAGAACATGAGTGTCTGAGTCCCGGCGGTCCCTGCCCGCCCCTGGCCATAGACCCCACACAGATCCCTTCCCCCAGCTGTCAGGTGAGCGTCTCCCGGATTCTGCTCATTTAAGGGATTCTTGAGGGTCCCCAGAGCCCTTGTACAGATGGGCACCTGCCCCACAGTGGTCTCTGTGGTGGGGGTGGGGGGTAGACAGACCTGGGTTTGGATTTTTGCATCCCTGATGCTGAGCTCTGTGACCTGGGGACAAGTCCCTGAGTCTTGTGAGCTTGCAGTGGGCCACTCCCCTGCTTCCCTCCGGCTCACCCCTCAAGTCTCAGTGGAGGCGTCCCCAACCCTCCCACCAGCTTGGGGCTCCCTGTGTTCATCCTGTCCTCGCCTTAGGGCTTCCCACTGGCCGTGGTCACCTGTTGGAGATACCAGTGCCTTATTTGGCCAATTTCCACTCGTGCACTGGCCAGCACTTCCCTGATGACAGCACGCCTGTCATTGTGCCCATTATTATGCCCCGGAGCCGTTTGATGCATTCATTACACATGGGATGAAGGAAAGAAGGTTTGTAGTTAGGTTGGGTGCCTCTCAGATGCCCCGCTGAGCCCGCTGGGCCGGAGCGCCGGGACACACGTGGTACCTGGGTGCTGGCCGAGGGCTCTGGTGCGCTTCCCCGTTCCTCATCTCCTGCCCCCAACTAGATGAGGTCCTCAGGGCCTGTGTGACACCTGCTGGTGGCACCCCTGAGGGAAGGGCATCCCCGGAACCCAGGGACCTCTGAAATCCCACCCTCCTCGGGCGGCCACACTTCAACGGCAACCACCATCACTTCTCCTGGCCTCAGGTGCCTGCTCTTAACTCCCTGGCCGAGCCCCCTCTTCACTGGCCTGAATTGCAAGCTCTGCCTTGGGTTCCCAGGCCTCCCTGAGCTGGCGTCTTCCTGCGTCCCTGTCTTCCCGCTCCGCGCGGCTCAGGGCTTGGCCCCCCTCCCCACCCCAGGGCAAGCCAAGCCCCTTCCTCCTCAGGGCTCTGTGCCACCTGCTGCTACCTTCTGCCTGTTTGCTCTTGCTGGGCTGGCTTGTGCCCTTCGTAGCTCTCAGCCCAGACGTCACTGAGCCAAGAGGCCTTCCCAGACTAGCATATCTGACATGCACCCTGTGGCCTCCTGGCCAGCGCCTGCACGTATCACCTGCGCATTTCCTCCACAGTACTGAGCGCACCTGACGGCGTCTGTCTGTCTCTGTTTGCTCTCTGCTTCCTCCACTAGGCCCGTGACCCCTGACAGGCCAGGGCACGTGTTTGCACTCCTCACACTGGGAGGTATGTGCCAGGTACTTGGCAAAAATGTGTTGGCGGAATGAATGAATGAGCACTTACTAGGTGCCAGACACCATGCCAAGAAGTTCCCACTCACTATCCCATTTAAGCTGCGGGATGACCTTGGATGGGAACCACCCCCCAGCCAAACTTCCATCCCTGTTTCCGGATCTGGAAGCACACACGAGGGGCAGCTGACATCAGAGAGGCAAGGTCTGCAGACTCCAGACCACCTTCCCCGTCAGCCGTGGAGAGCATGGTCTCCCTCTGGCCCTGTTTCAGCCTCACCTTACCCCAGAGAGCAAGCACGGGCTGGGACCCGGAGCGCGGAGGCGGCCTGGCGCGAGGCCCTC
>NW_027551562.1:7395196-7425307 GCF_008692635.1 Crocuta crocuta | reverse complement strand
TCCAGCCCCCCGCCTCCCCTACCCCAGGGCCCCCCCTCCCCCAGAGCCTCCTGGTGGCCAGCAAGTGTCTCAGAGCCCAGTTCAGACCCATTTTAAAAAAAAAAATAGTAAATGGGCACCTCAGTGGCTTAGTCAGTTTAGTGTCTGATTTTGGTTCAGGTCATGATCTCACGGTTTGTGAGTTCGAGCCTCACATCGGGCTCTCTGCTGTCAGCACAGAGCCTGCTACGGACCCTCTGTCCCCCTCTCTCTGCCCCTGCCCCTCACTCTGTGTCCCTCCCTGCTCATGCTCTCTCTTTCTCAAAAATAAATAAATATTAATAAGATCAAAATAATAGTAACAGGAACCTGAAAAGACTGTACTAGTAGATCACATTCAAATCTTTGAAGCAAATTTGAAAATGCAGAAATACAAAAAGGAGATAAAGAATCACTCCCAAGTTCTGCCCCCCAGAGGTAACCATGGTTTAAATATTTTGTGCTCTTCCAACACCCCAATATGTGTGTTTGTGGGAGCAAGCAACAGCACGCTGGAGTCACACCAAGTTGCATCCTCTTTCTGCTACTAACTAACTTCCTGATCTAAGCGGGTCATCTTGGCTCTCCCAGCCTCAATTCTTTCATCTGCAAAGTGGGCTTGATGAGTAGCGCTGATTGGGGCCAGACAGGACGCCTCAGTCAGCAGCAAACACAAAGCCATGCCCACGGGAGCTGTGATCACAGCTTCTGTGCTCTTGTGGGACCTACCCCCTCCACTCCCATAGCCAGTCTGGACGGGGGATCCCCTGGGGGACTGGGGGTCTGCTGCACAAGACTGGAGAGTAGGAGGAGCCTGCTTGCTGCCCTGAGACATCTAAGTAGCTTCTGTGAGAGAGAACAGGCACCTGCTCGGGGCTGGCACCCACCTTGCTGTCTGTCCACTCTGGGGTCCCCAGCGCCCAGCTCTGAGCCGGTGTAAATGGGCGCAAGCACACAGATCAGTGGGCAGAATTGAGCAAGCACCTGGATCCTGTACGTGCAGAGTAAGGAGGCCCCTCCTCAACAAGTCAGGGCCCTTCATGGGCAGAAGGTGCTGCCTCCAGAAGTAGCACTGTCTGTCTGTCTGTCTGTGCAGGCTTGGAGACAGACAAGCTTGGGTCCCTGTTGGCTGGGTGACTTGAGCAGGTGACTTTTGGAAAGACCGCGTGGTGCAGTGGTCGGGAGCCAGATGCCGGATTCATCGTGCTGACTGTATCGTTAGTGAGCTCTGTGGACTTGGACCATCCATCTGCTAACTTCTTTAGGCCTTTCTTTCCCCATCTGTGAACAATAGCACCTGCCCCTTGAAGCTATAGGAAGAATCCGATTCACTGTGTTAATATGTTCAGCTCAGGATGGCGTCTGCAGGCATCTACACGGGACTGTCTGCTGATCACGGAGACCCCGCAGCTTCCAGCAGAGCCGAAACGGCCTACATTGCACGCCCAGCGTGATGCTGGACGGGTGGGTCCTCGGTTCCCGGGAGCTGTTGGCATTGTCCTCATAACGGTTGTTCTCATCATCGCGGGCCCTGGAGCGCAGCGTCTGCTGGCTCTAGTGTGCGGATGACTTCCTTGCTGGCCTCAGAGCAGTGAGGGGGCTGTCCTGTATGTCTGCTGGTGCCTGATTCGTCTCCTCCCTCCTCTGCCTCTTCCCCTGCCCGCTCAGAATGCCAGCATCTCGTCTGTGGCTGGCCAGACTCAGTGGTGGCCACTGGGAAGTCACTAAAGGCTTCCTGTCTGTTGCTCACTGAGCCCTCTGGCTCTGCTCCCTATTCTGTGGGCTTGCTGATTCCCTCGACTGGTGCCACCATCTCTTCTCCTAGATTCTAGATGGAGGTTGACCTTTATTGAAAATCCAAGTACATCTCTCATTCTGGTGAGTTTCTTAACCCTTTAGCCTCTGTTTTTACATCTGTGTAATGGGGGGAATAATCTTTCCCCTAGAACAGTTGTTGTGGGTAAAATCCCCAGCTGGGAAATTGGCACACAGTAGGCACTCAATAATTGCCAGCACTCTCTTTTCCCAGATGAAGACACTCTTGGCTGAGAGCCAGGAGATGGCACAGCATGTGTTCTCTAGGCAGAGGTGTAGGCGTGTAAGCACAAGGCAGAAGGGCATCCTGTGCGAGCACTCTTTCCCCTTCTGCTATGTGGTAAACTGAGGACAGCAGACCTGTTTTTCCACAGAAACTACAGTGAATTCCTGATTCTTTTCCCCTCTGATCAGTCAGCAGCTAGCCTCTCGTGAAAGCTTCTGGCGAAATAGAAGTGGTTCTATGGGCAGAGAGATCTTTTTCCTCTCCGGAAGTCTAGAATATTCTACCTACCCAAAGACGGAGGTAGAATGACCATAAATTAACTCCAAGGGAGCAGATCTTTGTGATCAGTCATGTTCTTGCTCTTTCAAAAAGGGAAATTGACCGACTAGCCAGGAACGAAGTACACATGTTGGTCCCTGAGGACTTAGCCCATCCTTAATTCCAGAACGGCTTCTCACGTTGATACTGAAAGATTTCCAGGCACAACCATGTTTACTGGAATAGTGAAGAGAATCCAATCTGTCCGTGGCTCCTTTACCAGGAAAGTAATGTACCCATTCTTGCCACCCTCTTGAGTCGTTCTTGAGCATCCGGAAGGAGAGGCAGCTTTCAAATCCTTGAGCCTGGCGCATCAGTGTGGCTCCCAGAAAGGGAATGTGTGCAGGTTTGGGATGCGCTCAGCTGCAAATAACAAAACAAAACTAAACAAACAACCCAGTCCAGTGGCTTAGACAAATGGAAGTGTGTTTTTCTTACCTTTTCACCCAGATTGGGTTGCTGCTGTTGGAGTCTCTGTCTCCTCAGCTGTCCTTGGAAGTCCCGCAGACGGTGTGTCGCGCCCTCTAAGGAGGAGGAAGGGAGAGTCACCTTGCCAGCCCCATCTCTCTGTCTGTCCCGTTTCATCAGGAAAAGCAAAGGCTTTTTAAGAAACCACCCCTCTGCCAACCACAGCAAACTCCTGTTACTTATTTTCTTGTCCAGAACTGGGTCATATGTGTGTCCCCTAGCAGAAAGGGAGGCTAAAAAGGTGGGCGACAGAATAACCTCTGTTGGCTAAGACCTGCCACCCACCAGCCACAGCTCTTCTCCTTGGGCTGAGAAGTGCCGTTCGGAGTGAAAGGGCCATTCTTTAAGTAGCACGGATGACTGTCATGCTCTGTCACCCCTCCACAGCAGGAGCCCAGGTCTGGGACATATCTCACTGCTCATCAGCGTCATGATGGAGCCCGTGACTGGAAGGCCATCCGGCAGCGATGTCGTGGCTCAGATGTCATTGGTCATTTCCGGTCATCACAAACTCAGGGGCAGCTCTTACACTTCCTTGTGCTTCCATGTCCCGGGTCACCACAGTCAGCCCAGGAGTGCTGTGAAGGCAGGGATGGCGACTTGTCTTTTATCTCATATGTGTGTCCCTAGAACTAGCTCTGTGCCCAGAACATTTTGGGACCTCAGACATTTTAGTTCAAATAAATGAGTTAATGTGGGAATAAATAGATCATTATACAAAGTATGGAAATATCTTGGCCAAACAGATACAGTAATAGGCTAAGAGGGACTTTGGATGCTGACCCTGTGTTCCGGACAAGCAGGTGAGCCCAGAGGCCCCAGCACCCCCGCAAAATCTGGCTGGAGGGGGTAACTTGAGAGCCATTTGTCCTGACTTACTAAGCTGGCTATAAATTGCCCCTTGAACCTCTCGAATGTATAAGGGTTAGTGATGGCCCCAAAAAGGGATGGGCAGGTGGTTTGGGGAATGAGTCCTTAAAGCAGTTTGGGCACGTTCTAATGTCTTTGAAAAGAGCCGCCATCTTACCTGTGTTCATGGTCCTTGGACTGCCCTTGCACATCTGGGTTTGGGAATCAGATCATGACCTCAGGATATTTTCAGAGACAAGGCCCAGTGGCCCTGCCTGCCCTGAGCTCCAGCCGTCAGTCTCCAGAGACTTACTCATAATCAAGGATAGAACCTCTGAGTCAATGCATTTGCAGTAACGCATGGCCCGCAGCCCGTCTCGCTGGCAGCCTTCCAAGGCTGAGGCAACTGATAGCCACCCCACAGCTGCAGGCGTTGCGTCTAAATATTGCGCGGGGCCTGGATCCTCTCGTGTATTTGGTCCTAGACAGACAGCTCGGTGCTGTTTCCAAAATAACCCCCTCCATGTGGCTCCTCAGACCTCACGGTGCCTTTTAGGATAAACATGAAAAATACCTCCGCCCAAATCAGAGACGATTTCATGCTTTCCCCTCGCTGCTGATGGTAAAGGGGCCCCAAACTGGCCCCGCGCTGAAGCACATGTACCCCGAATATGAAAAGAGGTCATTGCACACAGAACAGGCGGGGGACCGTCTAACGAAGGGAGGTTATAATAGTGACGTGGATAGGGTGGGGTCTAGGCGAAGGTAAGCAAGATGTCTCAGATGCTGAATTGGAGGGCCACCCTCCCTCATTTCAGGCCTGTTATGAGCTTGAGCTGGCCCAGCCCTCCAGGCAGCGCTGTGATTTGTAAGAGACGCTTGCTTGGAAACAGAGGTGAAGCGACTTGTCCAAGCTTCTGAGTTGATCGGTCAGGAAGCTGGCACTTGAAAAAAGGACTTTAAAATCCTAAGCTGGGGGAGGGGGGACGCCTGGTGGCTCAGTCAGTTAAGCACCCGACTTGGGCTCAGGTCATCTCAAGATTCGTCAGTGTGAGCCTCACAGTGGGCTCTGTGCTGACAGCTCACAGCCTGGAGCCTGCTTCCAAGGCTGCGTCTCCCTCTCTCTCTGCCCCTCCCCCATTCCTGCTCAGTCTCTGTCTCAAAAATAAATAAACATTGAAAAATTCTTTTTAATTCTCAGTTGGTGCTCTTTCCAGGATTTTTAGGGCAACTGAAAGAGTCACTTTCCCTTCCAGTTTTTTTAAGTGAAGAATCATGAAGACTTTAACATAAGACATTAATGTAATATTCTATAATGAAGCTTTGTTTTTATTTTTCTGTAAGACTTACTCTCTTGCCTTTGTGTAATTGAGCAGTGTTCTTCTTCTGGAACTGGACCTGAAGCTCCTTAGGGTGGCACTGAGCACACCAGCACATGTGGGCCCCCAGCACACGTTGCCCGTTTCACTGACACCCCTGACTTGGAATCTGTATGTGCGTCTTCAGGCCTTTACAAACGCCCCTCTGCTGATGCTGTTCTCGGCCGACAGGCCATCTGGCTCAGCCTTAACTGTTCCGTCAAGGAGGCCTCGAGCATCACCCTGTCCAGAGAACTTTCCTGACCTCTCCCATCCTGGTGAGGTGTCAGACCCGTGCCCCAGGTCCCCCAGCAACCCCACCCATCCTGTCATTTATTACACTGTGCTGAACATGTCAGTTTTGGTGTCCGACTCCCTCTAACGGGTGTGATGTGAGACTCCTTGTTTGTGATTCACCCCCAGTACGGAGCACGGTGTTTACAGAATAGGTGCTCTGTAAGTGCACACGGGCGTGAACCCGCCAGCCGTGTGCACCGTCCCTGCGTGCGCCTGGGCATGAGTGCACGTGTGCAAGGACCCGCCAGCCATGTGCACCGCCTCCGTGTGTGCCTGGGCACAAGCGCACACGTGCGTAAACCCACCAGCCGTGTGCACCATCCCTGCGTGTGCCTGGGCATGAGTGCATGTGTGCAAGGACCCGCCAGTCATGTGCACCGCCTCTGTGTGTGCCCGGGCACAAGCGCACATGTGTGTAAACCCACCAGCCGTGTGCACCGTCCCCGTGTGTGCCCGGGCACAAGTGCACACATGCAGGGACCTGCCAGCTGTGCACCACCTCTGCGTGTGCCCCGGGCACTGGCTGTCCGACACGCCGCGAGCTGGGGGCTCCGGGTACCGTCACCTTCCCCAGAGTGACTGTGGGTGGCATTTGCTCATCCATCTCTTGTTTTCTCTTGCTTCTCTCAGATGTGCTGTGCCCCAGCGTCCGTGTGGAAGGAGACCGCTTCAGGCACACCAACGGCAACAGCAAGGAGATCACAGGTAAGAGACCTGCCGCCCGCCGCGCCTCGCTGTCTGCTGGCCCTGAGTGGCCCTCCTTGACACAGGGCTGGCCTCGCTGCCCTCCTTGCTGAAGTCTAGTGGAATCATACAAGCTGTGCGGGCAGCAGCCCCCACCTGCAGGCTGGCCGTGCACAACCGTCCCGTTTCCACCTGGGACTCGGTGGTGACCCCATGGGAGTCTCTAAATAACACATCAGAACGAACGAGTTGGGGGATGAGTAAGTGAATGATGGGCGGGGAGAGCAAAGGAGGGGAGTGATCAGTGCATTCGGAATGAAAGAGTGAGTCAGAGTTTTTATAAATCCAAGAGGGGGCAATAGGAAAGACAGCAGACCTGGCAGCAGAAATCAGCCTCACGGGGCCCCTTCCCCGGCTGTCCCCGCAGGACGGGGTTCACAGGGTGCGTGGCAACGGCTGAGTGGGCTTCCCACCCTCCTGAGAGCCACAAGTGTGGGAGTGGGGTGTGCTCCTGCCTGTGGCCGGCATCCTGCGAAGCACTCTAAGTGATGATCTCAGGGGAGTGAGTCCCTCCTCACGGAGGCCGCCAGCCCCGCCCCCTGCCCACCATTCGCCAGGTGCAGGGGGCCAGGTGCCCCCTTCCTGTGTGGCTCCAGAGCTGGTCTGCATCCTCCACAGGGGGCCATGCGGGGTCGGGACCAGGCATTTCGCAGGCGCTGTCTGGGGGTCTCTATCCCAGGATGCTGCCGTGTCAGGGAGCCCCCGTCCACCAGAGGATGCCAGCATCTGTGTGTTGGTGCTTGACGGGCATTTCTAGAATGGTAGACGCTGTCCTGCCTGCTCGCACAGCAGGTGAAATGTGTTCCCAGAGTGACTCAGCCCTCAGGCAGCGTCTTGGGGGGGAAGAAACAGCCCTGCTTTACTGCCCCTCATTCCAGGGTCCACGTTTGACCCACTTCCTGGCGTTTCCCGGCGGGAACCAGCTGCAGTCACGGGCTGGATGGCCGGCTTAGTGCCACACACTTCCCCTGCTGCTCTTCCTCTCTGCCCCCGGTCCCCACTCCCCCATCCAGTGCCTCTGGAAGGACCCTTAGGAAACGGCTTTAGTCCCCTCTGGTCTCCCGGTGCCTGGAGCCACGTGCGCCGCTGGTACTCAGTGAGCAGCCGTCCCTCCCCGGTTTCTCTGTCCACCCTGGAGATGACGATGGCTCTCCTCCTCTTTGCTTTGTAACCCTGTTCCCATGCAGGGAGTGAATGCATAGCTGCCCTGCTCTGCCCAGGTTGGTGCGACGCTTCTGGGCAGTTTGATGTAACTGTTTGCACTCACTGCCTTGGCAGTCGCCAGCCAAGCACTGGAGTCACTGTTCAAGGCAAATTCCTACCTGCTGCATTCTCTGTACCTGACTTTGTGACCAGGGAGTCCCTCAGAGCAGCGTCTGGCCTCAGTCATTCACGGTCTGGTGTGTGTGTGTGTGTGTGTGTGTGTGTGTGTGTGTCCGTCCCTGGAAGGGAACAGGTGTGCAAGAAGGACGTTGATAACAATTATGGTGAGAATCAAGCTCCTGCAGTGTGCCAAGCATTTGCACGTGTGTTCTCATTCAACCTTCGGATATATGAGAGAGGCACCGTTCTGTGGAAACTGAGGTACAGGCACGTTCAGGCCCGCGGACCGTGGGAAGGAAGGGAAGGAGGAAGGAAGGAACAACTCACAGATGAATTAGTGAATCTGCCTGTGTCACGGCAAGTCAGAGGAGCTTGCCTGCACCCTCTGTTATTCTGTGGACTAAAGAGCCCAACCATGTTTTCTGCTGACTATTTAAAAATTTTTTTAATGTTTATTTATTATTTTTGAAAGAGACAGACAGAGTGTGGGCAGGGGAGGGGCAGAGAGAGAGGGAGACACAGAATCCGAAGCAGCTCCAAGGCTCTGAGCTGTCAGCACAGAGCCCGACGTGGGACTCAAACCCACAAACCGTGAGATCATGACCAGAGTCAAAGTTGGATGCTCAACCGACTGAGCCACCCAGGTGCCCCAAGAATAACTGATTCTTGCTGGGAAGATTCACTCGCGCGCGTGTGTGTGTGTTTGTGTGTGTTGGGGGCACGTGTGTGTGTATACACGTGTGTGTGAACTAATTCTTTAGCCTCTTGGACCTGAGGAGGGTCCTGCTGACAGTCTGTCTGGTGATTGGAGAGAAGTGGGCGATCTCTTTGGAATCCGCTGCGTCTGTCTGCAGCCGGTGGAACCCTGAAATCTGCCCTCCGCTGTGTGGGCTCTGAGGCTCCCAGGAGGTAAATCGTAGCGCCCGGCAGGCATCCATCACGCCTGGCACAGAAGCCCTGTTTGGGCAGCGCCGCGCACGCGGAGATCCTTCTGGGTGTGTCGTGCCCTGTAATTCTGGCCAGCCCAGAAGGAAGCCCCACTGCGTGGAAGCCGGATGGGGATACGGAGAGAAGACTCTCAGACCTGCCAGTTCAATACAGTGGGCTGATTGGAATGGCTTTTGTACTTTGGAAAAAAACGGGGTTCCCAAAAGCCTCATTTCCAGACACCCCCTCAGATGACTGGCAGGTTTCAGGGCTTACCCGGCCAGAACAGCCGGGAAGGGAGGAGGGCAGATGAGGCGGTTTGGAGGCTTTGGTCTTAGACTGGTCTTGCTGCTCCCAGACCCCTGACATCTCCAAGGCTCAGTTTCCCCACCTGCGTAACCCTGCATCCCACATGGTGTGTCCGAGGACCCCTCTCGGCGCTCATAACTGAATGTTCCAGGAGTTTTGTGACTGCAGGTGGAACATAGCTTTCCTGGGAGGTTGGCTGTTTAGTGCTTAAGAAGATGCTGGGCTCGGAGCAGCGCTAAAATGTGACCACGGTCATTCTGGATTCCTCTGTCTTCCCACCTGAGTTCCTGCACCCAGATACTCCCCGAGGCACTTCCCTTTTCCTCTCAAGTTGACCCTGGCCCGAGGCCGACCCCCCACCCCTGCCCTACCTTAGCTAGTCTAGTCTCCCTGTCTCCCCGCTGCCAGAATGACCTTCAAGATAGAAACAGGATTGTGTTTCGTTCTTGCTCTGAAGCCCTTCCTGGTTCTCCGTTGCCTGCAGGACACTCAGACTCTGCATGTGGCCGACAGACCCAGCCTGATCTGCCCCCGCACACCCCCTTCCCAGCCAGTTTCTGGAACAGCCGAGATTCTCAGAAGTAACCTGACTTCCTGACCTTTACACATCCAATGACCTTGGATGCCCTTTGCCTCCTCTGGGAGCCCTCCCTGATTGCCCCTCAGGGGACAAAGGGCAATGTCTCTTGTGCTCCCGTACAAGCCCTGTAGTGCTCCCTCCCAGTCATTTACCCACAGTACTGATGCTGCTTCTCCACGCGTCTGTTTCCCCCAGACACTGCATTGTGGGGAGCTTGGGATTTTATCCTCGTCGTTATTGGGAGCCACACAGCCAACAGGGAGTCCTTTCGTCTTTCCACAGAATGTGCCTCAAATAAAACCAAAGTTCCTGGCTGCTCTAGGGCTAGAAACGTGAATCAGATGAAATTGGTCACCAGCTGATAGGGGAGGCGCCCCTAGATGGGCTCCATGTGCCTCGGCCAGACCCACAACGACCAGGGAGTGAGCTTCGTGCCTGAGGAGTCCAGAGTGCAGACCATTGAAGCATGGGGGGGACAGCACCCCGTGGGCACTGGCATGCAGCAGGTGCGCCCGGTGGGCACTGGCATGCAGCAGGTGCGCCCGTGGGCTCTGGCATGGAGCAGCTGTGCCCGGTGGGCACTGGCATGGAGCAGGTGCGCCCGTGGGCACTGGCATGGAGCAGCTGTGCCCAGTGGGCACTGGCATGCAGCAGGTGCGCCCGTGGGCTCTGGCATGGAGCAGGTGTGCCCGTGGGCACTGGCATGCAGCAGGTGCGCCCGTGGGCACTGGCATGGAGCAGCTGTGCCCAGTGGGCACTGGCATGGAGCAGGTGCGCCCGGTGGGCTCTGGCATGCAGCAGGTGCGCCCGTGGGCACTGGCATGGAGCAGCTGTGCCCGTGGGCACTGGCATGCAGCAGGTGCGCCCGTGGGCTCTGGCATGGAGCAGGTGCGCCCGTGGGCACTGGCATGCAGCAGGTGCGCCCGTGGGCTCTGGCATGGAGCAGGTGCGCCCGTGGGCTCTGGCATGGAGCAGGTGCGCCCGGTGGGCTCTGGCATGCAGCAGGTGCGCCCAGTGGGCCTGGGCCATGGCTAACGATGCCGCTGATGCCACCTGTTTCAGCTGCCCCCGTGATGTGGGGGAGGTGCACCCCTGCGGTTCCTGCGTCAGGCGGTTGCTTCTGTATCTCGTGGTGCCTCACACCAGAGTCCATTTACCTCGGGACATTTTTTGTTTTCCTTCCCAGCCTCTTGTTTATTGCAGGCAGTTCTTCTTTTTGCTCCGTGTCCCTTTGCCGCCACTGGGTTAATTGCTTGTTGGTCAAAGCTTTGTCCTGTTTTAAGTCTTTGTTTTTATTCATTGAAACCAATAAAAGGAGAACCAGAAAGTAGAGCATATGTTTGCTTTTTTAAAACTTAGAAAAAAACGTTCTCCCACATACAGCGGCTTAAGGGAGGCCCAGCGTAAGGTGGGGGGTCTAGTGACATTAGAGCTGTAGGGGCGGCCCCGCTGTGCTGTTCTCGCGCTGACGCGTCAAGGGGCAGTCTGGGCACGTGTCCGCCAGGTTGCGAGTGCCTTCTGAATACGAGCCGCTGCTCCTCTAGGGAGCCTCTAGGGCCTGACACCTGCTGAGTAGTGGCCACCCCTGCACCGTACGGATGAGGCAGGGAGATGAGAGGGTCTTAGTAACTGCACCCCCGTTACGGAGCTGCAGACTCCAAGGACAGGGATGAGGTTCGCGTGTGTGTGACTGAGAGGCTCTCCCTTTGTCACCTTCCTTCCCTTAACCAGGGGCAGCTTCTCTTGAGGGACAACCTGTCCCCCTCTGCCCTCACCTCCTCCCTGCAGGAACCCCCCAGGCAGGCAGGCTGGTCAGAGAACTTCACAAATGGGGGGGCCCGCAGGGGCCTACCAGCGCCAGGCTGCTGGCAGTGCCAGGGACAGGCACCTGCTGAGTGCAGCCCTGCCTGCAGGAAGGTGCCAGATCCTCGCGGCGGTGACCTGGCAGGTGGGCCATTATCCCCGCCTCCGAGGTGGCGGCGACACGGGATGCTGACCATGTGCACGGCCAGTGCTGGCACCCAGGACCGACTGTCTCCGAAACCTCCTCTGTTCTACCTTGCTGAGCCCTAAACGGGCTCCACACCCTTTACCTCTTGGTGTCCAATCCATGGAACCTATGGGGCCTTCCTGGCCAGTCGCCCCGTTCCCAGGCGGGCCCCCGGCCGCACACACTGCCTGGAGCTTCCTGGCCTCCAGGACATGTCCAGGTACAGGCCAGGCCCTGCCGAGGTGTGGACCCCAGAGCGGCAGGCACCTGATGCCTTCTGTGCCCAGGCGACGCTCAACCAGCAGAGCTCTGTCCCTGCTAAGCAGGCTGTGGCCGTGCCCATGGAAGTGCAGAGGGGGAGCTGGGAGAGGGGGCTTCTCTCCTCGTGCATTCAGCAGGTGGTTCCCAATATCTATTGGCCTCTACAACCAGGTGGTAGTGGGTGGGGCTCTTGCCAGGCTATGCTCCTGGGGATTTCACAGAGGACGTGGGTCAAAAGGTTCCCTTCGTGGTCCCCAACGTGGGCTGGCAAGTGGCAGCTTCCCGGGGGGCTCTGTCAGCTCCCCTCACTGAAACGCCACCACAGCCCTGCAAGGGATTAGTCTCCACCTTCCAGTTAAGGACACAGATTTAACCCATCAGACAGCTTCAGGCCCTGCTCCGGGCCGGGCACGGCATCTGTCCGTGTTCCTGTGGTCAGACACAGTCTAGACCCGCCCAACTCTGCCGCTCTCACACTCGGTGTCATACCTTTCCTGTCCCTGCTGTTTCTTACACCGGGCACAGGGCAGCAGGGTCAGTGGTAGAAGATGGGTGCATCACACAGTACGAGCCCCGTAGCCTCACCTCGTGGCAGCACCTTAGGAGGTTGGAGACCCCACCGTCTTCCTGAAGTCACATGGCTCAGGTGCCACGGAGCCCAAGGGGTGTGTCAGTCCTGGGGATGCAGAAACGAGGGGGCTCCCGTGCTCGCCCTCAGTTGGCTTCCCTGAACCCCGCGTGAGCTTTCCCAGTGCCCGAGGAACAGAGGTCAAGCCAGCATGTCACACCGTCAGCCTCGGTGTGGGCGCCGTGCTCGGCTCCCCCGAGAACCCGGTGTCCTGGCCTGTGGGACTCGAGTCTGGACAGTTCTGTAGGGGACGTGGGTAAGGGCATGGTGCTGATGATGGTCCATCGTGAGTGGTTACCGACCCGCTGCCTCAGGGTCCTACCTACCGCGTGCTGATGTTCAAGAGCCTCACATGGCTCTCATCATTGCTCTCCCTCTACGATCAAGTGGTCAGTGCTGACCAAGTGGTCAGCATCACACATGCGTGTGCCAGAGCTCGTCACCCCCTCCCTCCCCAACTCCCCGAGCGCAGAGGTCATGACTTGCCCATCACCTACATGCCAGGGTGCACGAGGTCCTCTCTTAGAGCCAAAACAAAGCAGAACAAAACACCTTGCAGTGAATGCCGCGCTATTCAATTTTCTTCTCTCTGGCCTTTCGCCCCTTAAAATCGTTGAATTTAAAAGCTGCCAAACGATAATCCAAGCAAAAGTCCGATGAATCGCAGGCCACAGGAGGGAAGGGCCTCAATGGCCGCTGTTCCGGCAGAGCCGGCCAAGTCGGGGCTTCCTGACACCTGCCTGGCCAGGCAGCCCGGGCACCTCCCATTTTTTTTGGAAAACTCAAGCCTGCGTTTCCCCCGCACGTTCCCTGCAATTGGAAATGGAAGCTGTACGTGTCCTTACTTTGTTGTTGATGTTTTCTCCCCGAGCTGTATCTGAGCAGTTCCCTCCGCTGACATCCCACGCCCGGAGCTCCCCTCGGGCAGGGGCAGCCAGGCCGCCTTTGCAGGGGGCTGTGCCCCTCCCTGGTCTCCCGTGCTCCTCCTCCCTGCCACTCATCCTGGCTCTTCTCAACAGGCTTTGACCTGATGGATTTGTTCCGTGTGAAGTCGATCCTGGGGAAGAGAGACAACGGAGCGCAGAGTTCCTACGTCCGGATGGGATCCTTCCCTGTGGTGCAGAGGACAGAGTGAGTGCTCACCTCTCCTTCCGGACGCGCCCTGGACGCCTGGCGAAGTGGGGGGAGGGGGCCGGGCAGCTGTGGTTGCGCACTAAGCCCTGAGCGGGGCTCCAACCTACTCCGCGCCCGGGAAGGTCACCCTGAGACAAAGTGACCGAGCCACTGCCCTGGGAATGCAACCTGTTTCTTAGCAGATCTGTCACCATCATTGTCGTTGGTTTCCGGGTCCTTCTACAGCCCCCTCTCCATATGGATTTGCCATTAATGGCTCACGCATACATGTGTTGTTCTATCAGTTCGTTAAACAGCAAACATTTAAGGCTGCAGGCAACGTGGCATCCACTTGGGGCCAGCCGCCGCGGTGTGTGTCAGCCACAGCACCACCCAGCCTCACAGAGTCCGTTTGGCCACAGGCACCCCGGTTTCAATGTGTATTGTGTTCCTGGCCTTACGCAAGCTATTGGACGCCCCGTGCCTCGACTGTCGTGCTTTCACCAGATAAGAATGCTTCTCCCTTGCCGAATTGTTGAGAGGATTATAGCACACATTTGTCCGGGGGCTGACACCTCTTGGGTCTCCAGTCAAGGGCTGATGATGATGCCAAAGGCAGTGTTCCATTCTGCTCACCTCGAGGCAGCAGATCTTCTGAAAACAGAAGAGATATTCATCATGATGCTCCTTCTCCATCTTAAGGTTCCTTAATTGCTTCCATGTGTCCTTAGGCTAAGGGGCAAGAAAGGTCCTGTGTGTCATGTGACCCATTCCTACCTCTTTGGCCTCAGCCTTCTCCCCTGGCTCCTTGTCTGGCTCCTCTGTCTCTGTTCTGGGAAGTTTTAGGCACCTTTTCCCCGCCACAGGACCTTTGTTCATGCTCTCCCTTCTCTCTGAAACACCTGTTAGTCCTTCGGAGCTGTGCTCAACCGTTATGCTCTCAGAGATGCCTTTCCTGACCTCCAAAACTAAGGCCTCCCCCATCTTGTCTCCTTAACGACCTATATTCCTGCATAAAAAAAGTGGCAAAATTACAGCTAATTACTTAATTGTGTAATTACTCATTTAGACTGTCTTCTCTGCTCAGTGAGAAGCCCGATGAGGGAGCTCAGTCTGTTCTCTGCAGCAGAGCTGGCATTAAAATGAGTTCTGCCCAGAGGAGGGGATCATTCAGTATCTGTGGGATGGATGGATGGATGGATGGATGGATGCATCAGTCCATCACTAATCAGTAAAGATGCCCTGTTAGGTCCAAGCCAGCAAAAGTGGGTGGGAACATCAGGTCACAGAGCTGGATTTTGCATGCATTTCTTTTCTTTTCTTTTTTTTTTTAATATTTATTTATTTTTGAGCAAGATAGACACAGTGCAAGCAGGAGAGGGTCAGAGAGAGAGGGAAACACAGAATCTGAAGCAGCTCCAGGCTCTGAGCTGTCAGCACAGAGCCCAACGCGGAGCTCAAACTCACAAACAATTGAGATCATGACCTGAGACGACTTAACCGACTGAGCCACCCAGACGCCCCAGCACGCATGCATTTTCTAATTCAGGGAGCATTCTGTGAGTGCCATCCTCGCCCCAGCCTGTGTCAGACCCTAACATCGCCGTGGCTCACAGTACCTACGTCCCGTGCTCACTCCGGGCACGCGAGGGAGAGCGGGGTCTGGGCTCCAGGTCCCACTTGGCTCCCGTCACTTTCTTGGCCCAACACGTCCTACTCACCATCCATGTTGCACAGAAACCGTAAATAACAGGCAGCTTCTCTTTGAAGGAAACAAATGTAGTAGATAAAGTACAAGACCAAGGAAAGGAAGTGCGCCTACCTAGAGATGGTGGAAAGTCCCAACAAAACCCTCCCGTTCGCAGACCCCGCACCTTGTTTCTAATGAGATCCTTGGCTGCGGGTGCTGATCTGTCTAGTGTTTCTGGAGCGGTGGATCTGGGCTTGGGTTATGGCTCCAAGTTTTGTTTTGTTTTTTAAGTTAATTTACTTATTTTTGAGAGAGACAGAGTGTGAGCAGGGGACGGGCAGAGAGAGAGGGAGAGAGGGAGAGAGAATCCCAAGCAGGCTCTCTGCACTGTCAGCATAGAGCCCGATGCAGAACTCACGACATCGTGAAATCAAGATCTGAGCAGAACCAAGAACTGGAAACTTAACCGATGGAGTCACCCAGGCACCCCCACAAGTTTTTAATAGCAGAACATGGGAAACAAACTCAGACCCAACGAGGCTCTGACATTCCAGGGAAGAATAGCATCCTTGTCATTTGTAATGCTTTGAGATTCATGCACAAATAGACAGGTGTAATTTTTAATTTACAGGTGAATTGTGTGCATAACGAAAAAGGGTGTCACGTTCAATATTAATGTTTTTCTCACATGTGAAATGTTTAATGGGCAGTTTACACACCCTGTCTAATTCATCTCTCACTATGGTGAATCAGGTGAGCAAGACAGGCATTCTCTTCATTTTTGCCATGTGACATTGGAGACTCTAACTGGGACAGTAACGAGTCCACCATCTCTCAGTGCCTATGAGGCCAACGTTGGCCACAAACTCAAGTCCTCCAGTCCCACGCCCTTTGTGTTTCCCATTGTGATCTTGTTATCTATTGTGTTATTTGTGGGCTGGATTCGTTTGGGCCACTTCTGTTTCCTTTAGATATTCCCCACTCCTGGTTATAATACCTTTTTCTTTCTTTTTAAAAAATTTTTAATGTTTATTTATTATTGAGGGGGTGGGGAGAGAGAGAGACAGAGCATGAGCAGGGGAGGGAG
Organism: Crocuta crocuta; assembly: GCF_008692635.1. Lineage (NCBI taxonomy): Eukaryota > Metazoa > Chordata > Mammalia > Carnivora > Hyaenidae > Crocuta > Crocuta crocuta. Next base: position 7,409,306 of record NW_027551562.1, on the reverse strand, counting down.
AGAGAGAGAGGGAGACACAGAATCAGAAGCAGGCTCCAGGCTCTGAGCGGTCAGCACAGAGCCTGACACGGGGCTCACACCCATGAACCGTGAGATCATGACCTGAGCCGAAGTCGGACGCTTAGCCGACTCAGCCACCCAGGCGCCCCATAATACCTTTTTCATAAGCTATATGTGCTTATGTGTGTGCTTATGTTTATATAAGTGCTCTCAGAAAAAGTCCTAGTCTCTCTCTTTATCTAAATATAGAGAGATAAATATACATACGGATTTGTAGATCTGTGCTACGTAGATCTACTTATCTACAAGGACCCATCTGTATTTATCTTTGTATATATATGTCAAACACGCACACATATGTGTGTGCTGTTCCAAAGGTAGAAGAAAAAGGTATTTTGGGAAAAAAACAGGCCCATAGTTTGACTGATTAGGGAAATCAGAAGAAAAATGAAGTGAAATGCAGCATCTCTGGTGGCTGCCAAGCCCATGTCTGTGCAGACAGGTGAGGAAGGCCCATCTTCCCCCCTGGGGGCAGTCACCTGGGGCGTCCCTCAGTCCTGTGGGGGCCCAGCACTGGTGACAGGATGCTTCCAGTGCCTGGAGGTGAGCTGGGGAAATCCCGGCTCAGAGAATGACTCTGGACAATGGGACCTGCTCCCGGCTTAGACCTGGGAACTGAAAATCGCAGAAGGGCCAGCCTTTCCTCACAGGCTCTTCAGCCAAACCAAGGGTCCCAGAGGGTCTGCGGATCGGTAGCCAGGAACCCAGACGCCTCCTCATTTCCCTTCCCGGCTTTTTGGCCAGACAGCTTCCACCCCCTCTAAGGGAGAGGTCCGTGCCCTGCACGCCCCACGCAGGTCCCTGCCCCCAGAGCAGGATGCGGCCCTAGTGCAGCCAGGTCCTTTGGGGTGAGGGCGCCGCAGTGGATGGTTCAGAGCAGAGCTCTGGGGACAGCGCCCCCTCTCCGTGCCAGTCTCTGCCCAGCCACTTACCAGCCAGATTACGTCCTGTTAACCCTCAGCTGCGACGTGAGGATCAGATCACCTTCTTTGTAACTCCTGTGAGGAACAGTTCATTCTTTATCTTTTTAAAAAAAAAAATTATTCTTTTTTAAAAAAATTTTTATTCTTTTTTATTTTTTCTTATTTTTTAAGTATTTATTTATTTTGAGAGAGATGGAGAGCCGGCAAGCAGGGGAGGGACAGAAGGAAGGAGAGAGACAATCCCAAGCAGACTCTGAGCTGTCAGCACAGAGCCCGATGCGGGGCTTGAACCCACGAACCGTGAGATCATGACCTGAGCCAAAGTTGGACACTGAACCGACGGAGCCCCCGGGCACCCCGGAACTCGGTTTCCATTTTGAGCGTAGAGGGAAAAGTCAGGAACAGGAGTGTGTGGGCAGAGCTGCGGGGAGCTGATGTCCCTCCAGATGAGGGGCTGGCTTCACACGCTGGGCAGGGACCCGGGGCTCTGCTCCATGGAGACAGGACCGTGTCCCAGGGCACAGGGCAGGGGACCGTGCAGCATGAGACACAGAAGCTGGGCCCTGCTGAGAAGGAGCAGGCAGGGAGAGCCAAAGTCAGGTACCCTCAGCTGCTTAGGGTCTAGCACTGATTTTGTCGAATGGTGATGGTGGAGATGGGGAGGCTCACGCACCGAGGGGGCAGATTTGAAGGCCGGGGGGACAATGAAGAGACCACAGCAAAGGTCCACAGTGGCTCATTGGGAGGCCCTGATCGAAGGAGGTGGTAAAGACAGGTGAGAAGGTGGGTATCAGAGGTGCTTGGGAGGTAAATCGGCAGGACGTAGTGACCCACGGGGCACCTGGTCTCAGGAAGCGTGAGAGATTGTCCCTTGCAGCCCCCACGCTCATTGCTAAGCCCACTGTCGTCCATCTCTGTCTCCCTCCAGGGATGTGTTCACACAAGGTTTGCCCGATGAGTATGCCTTTGTCACCACCTTCCGGTTCCGGAAGACATCGCGGAAGGAAGACTGGTACATCTGGCAGGTTATTGACCAGTACGGGATCCCGCAGGTACGAGCAGTTGCATTTCAAGGACTGGAACCTTTCTGTTTCCTTCTTGGGGCCGGCGGGGGGATGGCATCGTCTGCCATGTTTTCTCCAGGGCCTTCCACGCTGGCCTCAGGGATCACAAGCCTGGTGTATGAAGGCCCCGAGAGATGTGGCTTCTTTCCCTGATGATAGTTCAGTGCCTGGCACTCTGGGGAGGGGGTGGGGCAGGAGATGTACCCCCTTCCTGCCTCAGGGATGTTCAGCCTAACCGGGAGGTGGCTCTGTTGGCAGAGCGGCACAGCCTCATGATGCAGTGGAAGACACTAACTCAGGGTCAGCTAGTCCTGGGTTCAGATCTTGTGTGTACGCCTGTCTCGAGGTAGGCCTGGGACACGTGAGCTTCACGTTCTGAGTCCTGATGTTCCGCGCGGCCACTGTAAACAGCTGCCACGGATGGCGGGGAAAGGTGGGGTGAACCGTGTTCTAGTGCATCTAGATCAACACCTCTTACGTAACACAGCCCTGTTACACCTGTCTCTCTCCTTCGCCCGCGCCCCGGCCAAATCCCCAGTGCAGGGGCTGTCCCTGTCTGTCATTTACCCTTGTCCCCTTTTGAAGACATCACTCATCCTCAGCTGGGGACACGGACTATATTTCCATTTGAGGCGGAAATGGAAGGGTGCTCAGTTTGACCACAGCAGCCACACTGGCGGGCTGTGGCGAGGACACGCTCCCCAGTGGCGAGCTGTGGGCCGAGCCGGGTGCCGTGGTGAGGGCTGGGCTCTGACGCTGCCCGGACTCCTGGCCGCACCCCTGCTCCGTAGGAGTGAGAGGTCATCCTGGGCACTTCGTGCCTCGAAGCTGTGGTCCTCTTCCAGCCTGTGGCCATCTTGCCAGGAGGGGACTGAGTACGCGAGGTTCGGCCTCTGCCCAAGCTTTCAGGAAGGAAAAGAGGGACTTGAACCCGAGGAACCCAGCTCCGAGTCTCTCCCTTAGCCACTGCGCTGAGCTGGCCCCTGTCTCCCTCAGTCAGTCCTGCTAGATGATTCTTCCAGAGCATCCCAGGTCAGACTGAGACGCAGAACGTTTTCGGCCCTGACTGCCGAGTGCCCTGATTTCCTGAGTGTGGGAGGCTGGATGGAACCGATGAGGCTCTTCTCCAGGGGCCGGTTGTCTGGAGGGCAGGCGGCTCGTGGTGTCTCATCCACGTCCACCTACAGGCACGTGGGGCTTGCCTCTCCAGTTTCTCAGGGTCTGGTGCCACGGGGCATTCAGTGGGCCCCCGCCATGCATTCTTGTGGGATAAACCCCCACCCCCGTGTCTGGGTTCTCTTCCCTCATGGCATTTGCAGAGCCGTGCAGGCTCACTGTCTGCCATGTCTGTGTGACCCCCTCCCCCACCTTTTGGAAGGAGCCAGGGGCTGGGACACTACAGAGCTATGCAGAGATGTCCCACCTCCGACGACCTCGGACTCATTTGCAAAGAGGCACCTGGCATTTCGATTTCATTGAATGAGGCTTGATGGAGCGCTCTTTCCTGACAGTCTGAGGGTGGCCCTTTCTATGCCCTGGGGATATACTGGCCAGACACAGGGAAGATGGACAGAGGCCCGCTGCAATGGATGTGTGGGCAGAAGGCCGTGATTCTGCTAGTGCTGCAGACCTTCGTCTCATCCACCCACCCTAGGCCTTTGCACCCAGCCACCCTCGAACGTTGGTGTTCTCCTCATTTGTCATCCACTCATCCCACATACGACCGAGGGACAGGAAGGAGGCTGGCACTGCACATCAGAGAGGAGGCTCCAGAGGTTTTAGGGGGGCAGGGTTCCTTGTAGGCCAGTGGAGGGACTTCTCTTAGAGGCCAGGCTCTGAGAGATGGGCCGGTCCAAAACAGGACGACTAATTCGGAGCCGACTGGAGTCACTGAAGCGAGAGAGGTTATGGACCCAGACCGGTAGTGACCATAAACTGGGTAGAAATGATCAGACCCTGGATGTTTTTTGAAACTAGAGCCAGTAGGATTTGCTGATGGATCTGAGCCGTGAGGTGCCTTCCCAAGGTCCCCAGCTGGCGCTGGTAGGCACGGGACTCTGGCCTGCTGGGCACCACTCTATGCTCCGTGTCCTGCCGGAAGAAATTTACCCCCTGAAGGGAAAGTCATGTTCTCACAAAGCTCCCACGGTGGTTCAGGGACGCAGGGCAACATGGAAGAGTATTTTCTAGAAGCAGAAGACCATATTTAATAATAGAAATATTAAGGTATGAGGATTAGAAGTGTACTAGATTACTGGCCAGGGGTTCATCATTTTCTCTGTTTTACCAACACAGCACACATTGCAAACAAANTGCCTCGGAGGTCCCATGAGACCAGAGCACCTGGGTGGTATTAGGGCCCTGTGGCTGGTTCCCAGCAATGCCTGGGCACCTTCCTTTAATCTTGTCCTCAAGTGCTGTGAGAACAAGTCAGTGGAACAAGTCTGGGGAAGCCAGAGCAAGTGTGCAGGCTGGAATCCAACTCTGTGTGTGTGTGTGTGTGTGTGTATGTGTGTGTGAGAGAGAGAGAGAGAGAGAGAGAGAGAGTTTCAGAGAAGGCTTCCACTGCATGAAGACTTTCAATTCAGTCCCTTTTTTATTACAGCTAGTACTCAGTGCAGCACCTGGCATGTAACCGGCGCTGCCTGTGTGTTTTACGTGTTCTGTGTTGATTCACTTAATCCTCATAATGGCTTGGTGACATAGGTGCCATCATCAGTGCCCATTTTATAAATGGGGAAATGGCACAGAGAGGTTAAATAACGTCCCCCAGGACACACAGCTCTAAAGTGACTTGCCGGCTTGGGTGTAGGACAGAAGATGGCCCCAGTTTTTGGAGAGCGTTTTAAGAAAGTGGCGAGGGTTAAGGTTGATGATGAGGTTAAGCCCGGAGTTAAGGAACCCAACGAAGGGTACTGAGCTGTGCCCTAGGATTAGTAGCAGCAGGAGGCGGAGCCTGGGCAGCCGGGGCGTCTGGAGTAGGGGCGGCTGGTGGTTATGGAGACTGTGGAGGAGACGAGTCCTTGAGGGGACTCGGTGTGTGGAGGAACACGCCTCCCTGGAGGCACAGGGATTCGGGCCCCAGACCCTCTCCCCCCGTCCAAGGTCTCCATGCCGTGGGTGCCCATGGGCCATGCTGATGAGAAGCCAAAGGGCACAGGAGCCCAGGTGAGGGAGTCCTTGGAGGTGAGACTTTGGGGCCGCGGAGCTGGCCAGGGAGGGGTGGGGCATGGATGTCAGGGCGCATGAAGACTGGTCCCACAGAGGCGGGGCAAGAGTATATTCACTCCCTCATTCACTGCTGAATACTTTTATTTTTTAAAGAAGGCTGTTTTTTTAAGTTTATTCATCTATTTTGAGAGAGGAAGAAAAGAACAGGGGAGGGGCAGAGAGAGAGGGAGAGACAGAATCCCAAGCAGGCTCTGCACTGTCAGCACAAAGCCTGGCGTGGGGCTCGAACCCATGAACCATGAGATCATGACCTGAGCTGAAGATGAGAGTCAGGCACTTAACCAACTGAGCTGCCCAGGCACCCCGTGAATTTTTTTTTTCTATATGTTATGTAATTCCCCTTAACGTCACGTGGCCGTGTTCTGCACTGTCGTATTCCTGACACCGGGCACATGGCTTGGCCGCCGTAGAAGGGGTTCGGTGAATACTGTGTAAGGGAGGAAGAATTGAGCCCCTGGATGAAGGAGTATTCAATCATTCATTCATTCATTCAAAGAACAACAGAAGTAAAACTTTCTTCCAGCTTTTCCCAGGCATTTTGCGAAGGACAGGGTGTCCTCCAGTGAACAAGATGTGTGAGTCCTGCTGCTAAGAAACTTGATCTCCCTGGGGCTTCCATTCTGTCCCCACGGTGAGAGAGAGCGCGCGGGGCCCCAGCCTGGCACCTGGCGGGCGTGCTCCGTTTTGCCAGCCCAGGGTTTTCCTGAAACCAGTCGGGGGTTCTTGCCAGTCTCGGGACTCAAGCGCTTCGGTGTGGATTGACTTGCAGACTCACAAAAGTGCTCGTACCTCTCAGTCCCCCCAGGCATGGCATTGTGGCCCCTGGATTAACGTGGAGCCCAATTATTGCATACAGTGCAGGCTGTCCTAAGGGACCTGCTGTTGGCACCAAGGCTGAGGAGGGAGCTGAGGCTTCGCCCAACGCTGCCCAGCGGTGAGGGTCATGGCCAGGATGTGACTGCGGATTCNCATACAGTGCAGGCTGTCCTAAGGGACCTGCTGTTGGCACCAAGGCTGAGGAGGGAGCTGAGGCTTCGCCCAACGCTGCCCAGCGGTGAGGGTCATGGCCAGGATGTGACAGCTGATTCCCTACCCCCCTTCCCTCTCGCCCCCCCCCCCCATTTGTCCCTCCCATGCAGCTCAGGGAGCCTGTGGTTCTCTGCTCCCCAGGTCTCCATCCGGCTGGACGGCGAGAACAAGGCAGTGGAGTACGACGCCGTGGGCGCCATGAAGGACGCCGTGAGGGTGGTGTTCCGAGGCCCTCGGGTCAGTGACCTCTTTGACCGGGACTGGCACAAGATCGCCCTGAGCATCCAGGCCCAGAATGTCTCCCTGTACATCGACTGTGCGCTGGTGCAGACGCTGCCCATCGAGGAGAGGGAGAACATCGACATCCAGGGGAAGACAGTGATCGGCAAGCGCCTGTACGACAGCGTGCCCATCGACGTGAGTACCGGGGGGCCTCCTGTGCCCAAGGTCCTGGGGTCACCAGAGGAAGGAAGCCTTGGGAGTCAGTGCCCTCACCTCTCCCAGACTTGTCTGTTTCATTTATCAAGACATCACCCTGGACTGCCTGAGGAGGGAAGACCCCACCTCAGAAAGCGTATTGGAACCCAGGGTCCCATCATTCATTCATGCATTCAGTTATTCATTCAGCTGGTCATTTTTCACATGTATATTGAGCATGTGCTGCATGCCGGGCACCGTGCCCAGCAATGGGGACATCTGTCCGCATTTGTATTTGTAGGTCGATACAGAGAATTGTAAAGTTCCCTGCAAATTTATTTTTTTAGTGTTTTATTTAATTTTGAGAGAGAGAGAGTCAGAGAGAGACAGAGCATGAGCAGGGGAGGGTCAGAGAGAGAGGGAGACACAGAATCTGAAGCAGCTCCAGGCTCTGAGCTGTCAGCATAGAGCCCGACGCGGGGCTTGAACCCACGAACCGCGAGATCATGCCCTGAGCCAAAGTCGGACGCTTAACCGAGTGAGCCACTCAGGTGCTCTGACTTCCCTATAAATTTAAATAGAGGCTTTTTTTGCTTTCTTCTCTAATTGTGGAAAATGTGGAAAACAGAAAATCTATGCAAAATGAGTGAAAAACCGTCCTGCGTGTGCCTGCAGGTGTAAGAGCCAGTGACAACTCAGTAATGGTAACAGGTGTCCGCCCACCAGCGCTCTTTCTTCCTGCCCCTCCCCCTCCTTTTCTCGCCCCTCTTTTCCTTTATCCCTTATTTGTATTTCTTCCCCCCAGAGGGGAATCCCCACCTCGGTGCACACGGACGCGGGCACCGTAAGCACGTGGCCCCGTGACACGCATGTGCAGGGTACCAGCACTCTGCGCACGATCCCTCCCCGCCCGGGTGGCCTTACCTGCTACGACAGGAGCGTCCCGCTTCCCGAGAAATAATCGGATCACTATTTGGGAGAGCTCTTTCCAAAACCACTTCTTAGCATTTCTTATGCTCTCATGCGTGTCTGTTATGAAAGATGGTGCTGCTGGATGTGTGCTCAGTTCTTCGGAGTTTCTGTAAAGAGCGCGGTTATCCTAACTCTTGCATTTCACTTTTCTTCCAAGACGGGGGGGTCAAAGCTTTTATTCTTTCTTCTAACTGCTTCAACTCAACTTTTGCTTTTTGTTTCTTCATCCCTGTTAGTGGGTATGTAGGTTGTTACTGATGTGTCCCCCTCCTAGTCAGCAAGCCTTGGGTCTTGACCATGATGGCACATCCCCAACAACGCTTTCCTCATGCGGAGCACAGAGTAGCAGCACCTGCCCGTGAAGCTTGAGCTGTAGAGCAGCTGAGATGGTTTGGGCATGTGCCCTTACGATCGATGATTATGTTGTAAGGTAGACAATTTTTGCCTTTCCCACATAATTTAAATTTCTCGACAAAGTGCCTGAACGTTTATATGCCTTCCACCAATGTACACAAGTCCTATTTCTTAAGTCCTCACCAGTATATTGATATATTTTATTTTTTAAAAGAATTGATTTTTAAGGGATTTCTACACCCAACATGGGGCTTGAACCCACAACCCGAGATCAAAACGAAGCCAGCCACTGACTGAGCCAAACAGACGCTTGGATATATTTTATTTTTAAATGTTTTTTGTTTTGCCTATCGGACGGGCATATGATGATATTTTTTTTTGTTGTTTCCACCAGCATTTCCCTGCTTCTACTGCAAACAGCCATCCTGTGTATTTGATTGCATACTTGACTTCCCCGTGGGTGACTGCCAGCCCATAGTGTTTGCCTGTTTTTACGATTATGCTGTGTTTGTTTCCTAATGACTTCTAGACGATGTGTATATATTCTGAAGACAAATTGCATATTTATTATATGTTGAGAATATTGTTTTCTGATCTGTTGAGCACAAACCATAAACTAAAAACCTGAGTAAATTTGGACACTTCAAGATTCAAGAATGGTGATATGGCCAAAAAAACACTATAAACAAAGACATAAAGTCTCTTACAACTGGCATTGTTAGTGAAGAAGAGATTATAAACATTGGCAGTACATATGGATTCTTAAAACGAAGGCCAGAGAGCGATGGCCCCAGGGAATAGGGCAGAGGAGAGACCGGGTGGAGGGAGGCGGGCGGCACCCACTAGCCGTGCCCATGCGTGCCCGTGCGCTAGCCCGCTCTGGTCAAATGACCTTGGCTCTGCCTACTTGCTCCTTTAACCTCTGAAATGGAAGCCAGGCTGATGCTTCCGTATGTCGCTGCTGACAGGGAGAAATAGGATAATAGATGTGGCACCAAATCAGAGAAAGAAAATCGTAAAATCAAGTAAAGCTACAAAAATCATTACTCAGACTGCTGCGAGTTCTAGCCAAGAGCATCACGCTGTGCCCGGCACTAAGTGCCCCGCCCGGTTTCTGATCCAGTCTGCCTGCCTCCCCACCTTAGGAAGCAGATGCCGCTAACACCCCAGTTCATGACCAGAGAGAAGGACGCTTCTTGAGAAATGTCGGGGTTTTCTAAGGTCACAGAGCCAAGCCACGGCAGAGTGGGGATTTCTGCTCGGACAGCCCGTCTTCAATGCCCATCTGCAGACCACGCCTCGACTAAGACAATGGGCATCAGGGCCTGGTGAAGATGGAGCTGTGGCGTATGCATGATACAGATAGAGGTCGTGATAGTCCTGGTCAGAGTGTGCACTACGGTCGTGAACATGACCCCCCTTTTTTTTTTTTTAATTTTTTTTTAATGTTTTATTTATTTCTAGGAGAGAGAGAGAGAGAGAGACAGCGTGAGCAGGGGAGGGTCAGAGAGAGAGGGAGTCACAGACTGAAACAGGCTCCAGGCTCTGAGCTGGCAGTCAGCACAGAGCCCGATGCGGGGCCCGAACCCACGAACCGCGAGATCATGACCTAAGCGAAAGTCAGACGCTTAACTGACTAAGCCACCCAGGCACCCCGAACATGACCCCTTTTAACCCTCCGCACAAGCCATTACCCCCGTGTGTTCCAGGTCGGGAGACTCCAGCTTAGAAACAGCAACTGGTCTGCTTAAGCCCCTCTGCCCCCAGCCCTGGGCCAGTGTGGGGTGACGCAGGATTGTCCTGGGACCGGCCTGTCAGTGAGGCCTGTGGGAGAGGTAGAGACAGGGCAGGGAGAGCTCAGCGTTGCGTCCGAGGATGCTCCCTGGGGCTGCAGGGAGAAGGAGGGGGTGGGCCGTTAGGGAGCAGTGAGAGGCCCAGGGGCTGGGGTCCCCCTCAGGGATAGTGAGGTTCCCGGTGCCTCCTGTTGAGGGTGGGGGGTGCAGGAGAAATGGCCAGAGAAGCAGATGGGCAGGTAGGCAGGGGACGGGGTGAGGGTGCTATCCAGCTGGGGGAGAACTAGGGATTGGAGCAGGGGTGGGAAGGGCCGATCCTGGGGTCTGAGGGTGGAGCTTGTCTGGGATGCTCATGATGCTGGGGGTGGGGGGCCTTCCCCAACCCTGTCCAGCCTTCCCTTCCCTGTGCCCCAGGCCTCTGCCAGCCTCCCAGGTTGCTCAGTGAGGAGCAGTCTCCCTCTCGGATGCCAGAGGGATTCACTTCCCCACCCTCCACGTGTCTGGAGCCTTCTCGTGGCTGGTGCTAGTGCTGGGGACCAGCGCCCGCCCCCCTCCTCCGCGGGGCCGGCCCCTGGGTCTCCGGGGCTGCCTGCCCGGCTGCTCTGGTGCAGGNGAGGGTGGAGCTTGTCTGGGATGCTCATGATGCTGGGGGTGGGGGGCCTTCCCCAACCCTGTCCAGCCTTCCCTTCCCTGTGCCCCAGGCCTCTGCCAGCCTCCCAGGTTGCTCAGTGAGGAGCAGTCTCCCTCTCGGATGCCAGAGGGATTCACTTCCCCACCCTCCACGTGTCTGGAGCCTTCTCGTGGCTGGTGCTAGTGCTGGGGACCAGCGCCCACCCCCCTCCTCCGCGGGGCCGGCCCCTGGGTCTCCAGGGCTGCCTGCCCGGCTGCTCTGGTGCAGATCCCCAAGCGGTGGCCAGTGTCTAGGCCCAGGAGAACCGCAGAGACCAGCACAGCTGTCTGCGCTCTGGTCCTGCTTCTGTGGGGCTGGCTTGGGGGCCGGCGGGCACCCCACTTAGCGCCTGCGTGCTGAGCGCTGGCCCGAGCCAAGGCACCTCACTGGCACTTTCCCTGGGGCTGCCCACTGTGTCCCTTGAGAGCTCATTCACCCCATTGTCCCTATTGATTTATTTATATTTAAACATTTATTTTGAGAGACAGCACGAGTGCAAGTAGGGGATGGGCAGGGAGAGAGGGAGAGAGAGAATCCCAAGCAGGTTCCTCACTGTCCGAGGCTGATGTAGGGCTTGACCTCATGACCCTGAGGTCATGACCGAGAGTCAGATGCTTCACCACCTGAGCCACCTGGGTGCCCCACATGGTCCCCTTTGAGCGAGGAGATTCAGGCACAGAGAGATTCGGTACTTGCCCAGAGGGCCAAGCTGGCAAGCTCTGGGGCAGGCTTCACAGTCTGCTTGTGAGCTCGGCGCTTTCCTGAGCGTCTGGGACGCTCCTGGGTGTGTGTCCCCCCTGACCCTTACATTTGATGGTCACACTACACCCTTAATTGGATTCTTCTAACCCCCAGTGTGGAGTCTGGGACTCAGGTGGGTCCCTTTCTCTTTCCTTTTGCACATGCCATCAGCCCAGTGTCCACTTTATTTGCCGTACTAGGAATCCCAGAACCTCTGACATTTGTTAAGAGAATCCTACATCCATTTCCCATGTCCAACGGGGTTTCTGGATTTAAAACAAATCCTAAGGAAGTGTGTGGCAGGAGAATCGATCACTTCCTCAGTCCGTTGTAAATCTTGCAAAGGCATGGGGTGGTCCGGAGCCTTGGATAGAGCCAGAGAGTCCACAGCACCCCTGCAGCCTCCCCTGCGGCCCCCACATGCCCCTCCGCCTCACCTGCCCCTCGCCCGGCCCTGCGAGGGTGCGTCTCTGCCTCCACCTTCGAGCAGTGGAAACCCCCTCGCCAGTTACCCCGGTGCAGCCAGAGATGCAGGCTGCAGGTGGTGGGCCTGGGGGAAGCCCGGCCAGGGGAGCCCACCGGGCTGTAGTTCACCCCAGAGTCCCTGAGGATATGGATGCGAGCAGTGAACTGAGAGCAGAGTGGGGGCCACCGGGCGTCAGCAGGGGGCTCCCAGCTTGGTGGAGCGGGGAGAGGAGAGGCAGGGGCAGGGTGGCCCGGGAACGATGGGATTTCAGGCAGCTGGAAGGGGCCCCTGGCTCCCAGGCCCTCTCGCCCCCACCTGGAACCTCTCGGCCAGGCCCGGGCCGTCTGTGCTCCGTCTGACCCTGCGCGTCTGTCTCTCTCTTGCCAGACGGGCCAGCTGCCGGGCGTGTGCGTGCTAATGCAGAAAGCAGGACCCTCTCTTGAAAATGGGCTTTGTTCAAAAGCACGGCTGTGCATTTGGTCATTTTCTCCTGTTCTGCGGGCTGGCGTCTTAACGGGAAGTAAAACAGACGATGGACGGGATTGCTAACTGTCCTGCGGGGCGGGGAGTTCTACCCCCCGGGCAACGCCTAGAGCCAGCAGGCTGAGGCCAAGCCCGGAACCCCCACTGGTGGGTTCGCGGGGGCACCCCGGCTGCAGCACAGGCCAGCCAGAGGCGGGCAGAGGGAGGCCAAGGCCAGGGGCACAGAGCGCCCGTGTTCGTGAAATAAGCATCCCTCCATCGGCTGGTTCGGCTCAAGTTCCCTCAGCAGATGTGCGTGCGTACACCCATGTGTCCCTCCAGCCGGTGACTCTGGGCCTCCGGGACTCCGCCGGGTGCCAGGAATGGCTCTGGTGTCAGGGATCCAGCGGAAGACAAGGGGAAGGGATGCCTCAGAGCCCACGTGCTGGTCGGGAAGCAGGTTTTAAAAAGTAAACCAAGAAGCATGTGCACAAGGATGTTTCGTGGCAGGCGACGTGCGGTGACTGCCATGGGGCCGGCACTCAGATGGCGCTCATGGAGGCGAGGGCAGCGTGCTTTTGGGAGGTGACTAGGGGTTCTCTGGGTTTTCAGGGAGTTTCCTAGACGAGGAACCCTGTGCAAAGGCCCGGAGGTCGGGTGCTGTAGTACGGGAGCGCCGAGTGAGGGACACGCACCTGGGGAAGGCGGGCAGAGCCAGGCGCTGGGGGCTTGGCACCCCAGAGAAGGCCCGGATTTCTGTGCAGACTGTGTGTGTGCACGTGTGTAGGTGTGCGTGCGTGTGTATGTGTACATATACACGGGTGTTGTGTATTCGTGTGTGCATGCATGTGCATGTGTTGTGTGTTCTGTGTGTGCATGTATCGTGTGGCTGTGGGTGCAGACATGTGCACGTGTGCCTGTGTGTGTGCACGTGTGTATTGTGTGGGTGCACAGGTGTGCGTGGGTGTGCATGTGTGTACATGCATATAGGTGTGTGTATGTGCCTGTGTGCATATGTGTGTCCATGTTGGACACCAAAACCCTGCTAAGTCGTGTTAAGGGACTGTGGTATTAAAGGGGTGATAGCGGCACATTGTACCCTACGAAGTAGATTTACACAGCCGTGTGGAGATGCCTGGAGTGGTTGAAAATGAGGTGCTTTTGGCGGCTTTCAGAGACTGCGGGGCGGGCGCCCTGAAAGGGGCTCTACGTAAACGCAGCAGGGGAGGCGCCGTGTGGCAGGGGTGTAGCCTGTAACCTCCAACCTCCTTGCACTTGGGCTGTCACTTCTAGAAGGGGGCATGCAAGTAGGTGACACATAGGCTCCCCCTGGAGCTCAGCCCAGGGTGGGGAGTGGCCCGGATCAGGGCAGGAGGGACCCCGAGGAGGAGCGGGGGACCCGATGGCCTCACACGCCTGCTGGAGCCGTGGCGGCTTCAGGCTCCCAAGTTCCCCGGACTCACTCCCGTCCTCGTTATCTTTTCCAGTTTGACCTGCAGCGGATTGTGATTTACTGTGACTCCCGACATGCGGAACTAGAGACCTGCTGTGATATCCCCTTGGGCCCGGTGAGCAGAGCCTGCATGCTGGGGGGGAGGGGGAGCTCAGAGGGAGGGGGATGTCCGCGGTCTGGGAACCAGCCTCCAGGGCCGGGAGGTGCCCACCGTCAGAATGTGGCCTGAGACGGTTCTGTTTCCTGGGCACCCGGGGTGTGGGTTGGGGGTCAGGCAAGCCCCCCGGGGCTGCTGTGGTCCTGGCCTCAGTCAGCACCCCCAGGCTGCAGGCCCAGTGGGGGGGCCCAGCTGCAGGGAGGAGAGACACAGGCTGGCAGCTTGGCCGTGGAGGGACTGACCCGTGCTCAGCGGGGGGGGGCCCAGGGCTGGTTGGCAGGGGCGGCAGCAGCTTGCAGGCAGGACCGGAATTCTCCC
>NW_027551562.1:7336805-7395165 GCF_008692635.1 Crocuta crocuta | reverse complement strand
GTCCCCCCCCCCCTCCCCCCATGACTTCTCTACTTCTGCCCCCTTTCAAGGCTCTCTCCCTCTCCAACCTCTTTAACAAACCCCAGTCCCGAGGCTGCTTGGAGGGCGGGCTTAGTGACAGAGCCTGCTTCCCAGGGCTGAGGGGTGAAACCCATGCACGGTGCTCCGTGGGCCCTGTGCCCTGGACGTGGTGGTGGATGCCCCCAGCGCTCGGGGTTTAGAGTCACGTGGACCTGACTCTGGCCTGGGGGAAGAGAATGAGGTAGGTAAGGGTCTATGAGAACAGGAAGGAGGAGTGCTGGTGACAGGGAAGTAAGACATTACCAAGCAGCTGCTGGGGGGGAGGCACTGGGCTGTCCCACCGACTCCTCCTCACCGCATCAAGATGACACCCCCTTATTCCATTCTGCAGAGCATAACACTGAGGCTCAGAGGGGTTAGCAGTTCCTGCAGCTGAGAGGCCAATGATGTGGCTGAGAGCAGGTTGGCCCAGGCCCTTCTGACTCCAAGGCCTCAGGAGCCCGGGACCTGCAGCCAGACATGACCCGACCTCCCCCCACTGCTCAGACTCAGGCCCCCCGGGTCCCTGGCTCCCGTTGCCCACACCCCTGCCGGGGCACTGTGCTGAGTCAAAAGCCAGTTTCTAACTCACTGGGATTTCCTTTCAGTGCCAGGTGACCGTACTGACGGAGCCGTCACCCCCACCCCCACGACCTCCCACCGCCGGCAGTGAACAAATCGGGTTTTTGAAGACCATCAACTGCTCCTGCCCGGCTGGAGAAAAGGTACCCTCCCCAGCTGACCCTCAGCCCCCGGCCTGGAGCCCCCGAGCTGAGCGGGACAAGGTGCTCACCAGGAGCAACCGTGGAGGTGGGAATTTCCCATCATGCACGAGGTTGGCCAGGGCGGATGGCCCCAGGTGCTGGGGGACTCACAGGCTGGAGAGCCCTTCTTGTTCCTTGGTGACCCAGCTCATGAGGAAGGGAGCCTTCAGACACGGTAAGGTTTTCCTGGAGCTACTGTATCCCTGCTGGTACCTTCTCCACTCACATACAAGTAATCAAACCAGATCTGGTTTGCGAATGAGGCTCGGAGTAGGCAGCATATAAGTAGCGGCTGGTCTACTTTGTTTCTGATTTACAAACAGAGTGCTTCTAGGAACAGCACCGTCCACTAGCCTGGATTAAAGGTCTCATCGAGTGCCCAAGGCCTTCATCTTTTCTGCTTTTCTCTAGACCAGAGGCCTTTTTGATAAGATAGAACAAAAACAAAAACAAAACAAAACAAAAAGCCGATGTTTTCCACCATTTGAGCAGAAAGACTTAACTAACACCCAAGGAGGATAAAAAGCAGCCCTGTGCTGGGGAAGGTCCCGGAAGGTTCTGCTGGACCCATAGCCCAGGGCCTTGCCCCACAGCCTGCATCTGCCCTCCCAGCTCGGGGCCAGCGTCCCTGAGGTGCTCAGTGACTTTGCAGGGGCGAGTCAGACAGAAAGAAGTGTGAACTCATGGCCAAATTCGCTGGAATAGACACCCTTTCAGTACACGTGTCCTGACAGGCAGACTCCCTCCGTCTCTCCCTCCCCTCCTGTTCCCCATCACACCTTCCCTCCCTTCTTTCTCCCCAGAGAGCCAGACCTGGGGAGACAGGGAGCCCCCAGCAGCTCTCATCAGGTGAGGCTGTCGGTCGCTGGCCCGACGTGCCGAAAGAGCCAGCTTGGCCTCGCCACGAGCCGAGGCTTTTTCTGAGCTGTGGGTGAATGTGGAGGCACCTCGGCCCGGTGCCTGCTGGGTTACGACGGGAGACATCGGGCAGGGAGCCAGGGCGAGCACCCAGGGCTGGACAGCTGCCCCTCCCCTGGCCCTGGCTTTTGATTAAGAACCGCAAGCGAGAGGCTACCACGTTGTGAGGTTTGGGTGACCAGCGGCTGCACACAGACCGTGCCGGGAAGGGCGGCCAAAGCCGGTTCTGCCCAGTCCGGGCTTTTCCCCCGAGCCAGGCTGTGCCCTGGACATGCCTCGCTGGGGCCCCTGTGGTTCCTGGCACAGACCTGTGGGAGGGAAGCCTGGGGTCCCCCTTCTCCCCTCCCCTCCCCCCCTTCCCCCCGGTGTGTGGCTCAGGCAGGTGCCCTGCGGCCCTTCTAGCCCCGTCTCTCACCACTCTGCTCTCCCAGTTTCCAGCACACCGAGAACTGCTGATGCCTTGCAGCGGTCATGACCATTCTTGTCTTCTGGCATTTGCATGGACCCCCCCTTGTCTGGCTCATACCTGGTCTTCTCTCTAGATGTCCCCAGGTCATCCTTTCTGAGCACGTTGTCATCTATGTGAATTCCCTTCTCCCTCCCTCTAGCCTTCCCTCCCTTCCATCATCCACCATGTACCCATTCAATAGCTATTTATTCGGCACCTGCTATTTCCAAGACCCTATGAGCCATTCCTCTCCGTGTACTTCCGTGTACCCTAACAATGATCACATTCGGGTTAGAAACACCCACCTGTTTTTACTTCCATCAGGTAGGTTTCAGATGGCAGAGATTCAATCTTGACATGTCTGTATTTTCAGCCACTGATGTATGTAGCCTGACTTTATTATATAGTGGTTGAACTGACGGACAAGTGGATCAGGGTGTGAAGGATGATGTGGCTGGACAGCTGGGAGGGAGGGATAAAGGAGCATACCGTCTCTTGCCGCAGGACAAGGTCTTCCTCTTCAAGATTATCAATCACCTTACAAGTTCTCAGCTTCCAGTTCTGGCGGCATCACCCATAATCCATTCCCGGATTCACTCAACCATGTCTTATTTTTGACAGTAAACAGTAAGCGCCCACTGTGTGCTGAGCACTGAGGTTTTAAGACACACGGTGCATGGTCCTTCGAAGTGCTCCGGCATGCTCCAGCACTCAGGAGCGCCGAGGTGCGCCCAGCCCGGGGAGCTCGCCACCAGGCTGCTTCCCAACACAGGTGGTGGGAGGGGCCCTCTTCTCCCTCCCCCGAGAAGAGGCTGCATGGAAGAGCTTCAACAGCCACCTCATTAAATAGGCGTGGCTTCCGGATCGCCATCTTCAATTCCTTAGAAGATAGGGTGCACGGGGCCAAGGAGGTCTGAGCGTTCTCTGCTGGAGGCAGAACTCTGACCATTGGCAGACTTGGCTTCCAGCAGTTTGAGTCTTTGATTCCGTTTACAGAACATGTCCATTCTTCACCTAAGTCAACATGCCTTTTGGGTCCGTGTTTGCGTCTCCAGAAGCAGGCATGGTGCATATGAACTGTGTATCAGGCATTCCCATGGGCGCTGTGTGAGGTCAAACACACAAAAAATTACTTCCCTCGTGCACGTGCAGATGGCACCTGTGAATGCATTTAAAACATACGTGTTCCTGAAGTAGCTAAGTACACAGTGTTTGCATTTTTAGAGATGGGTGTTACACATGTAAATGTAAGTGGATATGGTGTCCCTTCTTTATATTAACGTCATGAGATTTACACACGTACCATTGTACGAATCGTGTTCTGTTTGCTTTTACTGTGGCAATATTTATGTGCACCCACAACTTATCAGATCCGAATTTTTAATGTAGTAATATTTTATGCAAATACAGTTTATTTTATTTACTTTTAATTTTGCTTCATTTTGAGACAGAGAGAGCGAGCCAGAGAGTGAGAATGAGTGGGGGGGGGAGGGGCAGAGATGGAGCGAGAAAGAGAATCCCAAGCAGACTCCATGCTTGTGGATGGAGTGTGGAGCCTTACACAGGGTTCAGTCTCACAAACTGTGAGATCGTGACCTGAACTGAAATTAAGAGTCGGACACTTAACCAGTTGAGCCATCAGTCACCCCAACAAATTGCATATATTATAGAAAGTGAATGATGTTTAGAGTTAGACTACAGACATGTATTGTATTGGTATTTTGGTGAATAATAACTATAGGAACCATTAGCGGGCCACACGATACTTTTTAGCTGAAGTGGTGGCATTGCTGCGGTAAACATAGCCTGTGGGGCGCCATCTTGTTTGTCGCTGTCTGTATTCCACTCATGGCTACATACAGGTGATGCCAACGTATCCCATGTAGTTTGAGCTTGAGATCTGGGGCTCTGGGCCCCAGGGAACCTTGTCCAGCTGGCTGGTCACAGGTGGATCACTCAGGGACTGGTCTGGGAGCATGTGGAGAGATAAACAACTAGAGAGGACAGACGGTGGGAAATTCACCAGAGCCTCACTGGTTTCTTTTTGTCCTTCTTCCTTTAGGGTGAGAAGGGCTCTCATGGCCCCGTGGGACTTCCCGGCCCAAAGGTCAGTATGGGTGCTGCGCAGGGGCAATTTGGGGCCTGGCTAAGCCTTTGCTGTGCTCTGTACGTAGACACGAAGGCAGTGTGTTAGATGATGGCCCTGCAGTGTTTGCTTCCGCACTGGCTCAGATAGAAGGATCGGGCAGGTGGCGTGGATTCCGGTACCTCTGTGTCTCAGTCTGAAAACCTGAGTGAGAAGAGGGGGCTTAGAAAGTCTGGCTCTGATCCCATTTGCTCCAATGGCCTCACCTCTCTGTGGTCAGTTAATTCTGTGTCAGTACTTTTAGGCTTCTGTATTCCAGAAACCCCAGGGTTGGGCTTGTCCAAGTCTGTTTAGACTGGCCTGTTAACATTTTTCTGCAAGTTGCATGACACTCTTTTTTTGCATGAATTGTCCAAACTCATGAGTTGCTCAAAGCCCAGTGCCTCCCCATGGGCACCTCCTCCTCAGTCATGCAGCAGCCTCTGGGTCTCTACCCCTTCCTGGGTTATTAGCATTTACAGAGCTGGACAGGGCATCTTCTCTCGTGGTTGTCTGGTCTCAGGAAGCTCAGACCCAGAGCTGCTAACTGCCGTGGGCACACGGGCGGGCGGAAGAGCTCAGTGTTATCCAGCGGTTGTTACCTGGTCTGCGTGGAAACACCCAGAGATGATGCCCCCCACCCCCTTCTGTCCCTCTCTATCCCTCATTCTTTCCCTCCCTTCTTTCTCCCCTGACTCTGCTGGGCTGGGGAGCACAGTCACACACACACACACACACACACACACACACACACACACACACACACACACTCTCTCTCTCTCTCTCTCTCTCTCTCTCTCTCTCTCTCTCTCTCTCTCTCTCTCTCTCTCCAGTCCCCGGTGCCAAAGGAGAGCAGCTCAGGACAGCCCAGGGTGCCAGGTGGTCCTTGTGAGGAGGAGCACGGGGTTTATGCCTCACTGGGGCCCACCTGGCTGTAAGCTCAACCCCTCTGCTGTCAGATGAAAGAAACGGAGCAGAGGTGTCTGGGGCAGGGGTGGGGGGTAGAAGTGGAGAGTGTCTGGAACAGTGTGCTTCTTTATGGAGTGACTGTGCTGTGGTTGAACAGCCCCAGGGCTGGGCTGGGACCTGAGCAGGGAGACAAGGCAGGGGGAGGGGAGACGAGGGAGGGACTCGGGCACAGCCACCTAGAGATGAGCGAGGGTCCCTCGGAGCCGATTCGCTGTCCCGGTGCTTCAGCCTCACCGGTCACGTTGTCCCCGGCCGAGGTTGAGACTCTGAGGAAACGGCTGTGGGTCCCAGTGGCCCCCTTCACCCACATGCAGCTCAGGTCATGGCCTGGTGACCCCAGGTGCCGAGGCCCATTCTAGTGCAGGATGTTACAGTGAATGAGGGCCCCGTCCCGAGAGCCCGCAAGTCCGCGACAGAGGTGTGCCTGGGATCGCCTGTGGGCAGAGCCAGAGTGGAGGGCCCATGGGTCCAGCAGGATGCACAGGAGCTTCTCGGGGTAAAGAAGGCAGGGGAAGGGCATGACAGGCCAAGGGAACGGCATAAGCAAACTAGCTTAGGGTGTGAAGTGGGAGGTGGGTGTGGGCACAGGTGAAACTGCGTACCAGGCGAGGAGAAAAGCAGGAAATCGAGGGCTCCTGTGCTGGGCACCGAGCCCATCACGGATCGGCTGCTGGTACAGTAGGAGGCGACCCCAGCCCCACACTCGGCCCTCGGTGAATTGTCTTCCCTGCAAACACTGTTTCCTCCTCCGCCTGCCCTCCCTGTCTCGGGGACAGCTGTGAGGGCTCAGGACCTGTGAGCACAGACTGGGCATACAGATGGCATCCTCAGGGGACCCTGGCTGGCCTCTGGCAGTTTTCAAAGTACCTTCATGCTTTCAGTCTTGTGTGAGCTCATGACTGCATGCCCATTTCACAGAGGAGGAGCCCGAGGCCCAAAGAGTAACGATGCTCTCGTGTTCAGCAACAGAGCAGGGCTTTGAACCCCGGGCTTCTCACTCCCCTTTGGGGGCGGGGCCGTTCCCAGAACAAACATGTGATGTTTTCACCCACTCCCTTTCTCGAGATGTCCTTAGTTCTGGAATTAAGAGGTTGGGGAAACCCTTTAGACGCTTCCTCCCTCTCTGGGGGCGGGAAGCTCGGCCTCATTGTGCAGCGAGGAAATCAGCCGCTGCGGGGAGTTGGGGCCGAGTGGGCAGGGGGCGCCTGCCTGGGGGGCCTGACCCAGTGCTCCCCTCTGGTTTCCACCCCACAGGGAGACATGGGAGCCGCTGGGCTGGCTGGTGCTCCTGGACCCAAGGGAGAAAAAGGTGACGTGGTGAGTACGGGGCTGGTGTGGGAGGCGCGGGCCCTCCCCGCAGCGAGCATGCGGCCAGAATGCACTGAGCACCTAGTGGGAGGAGGACGCCGAGCCCCACGCTGCCCTTGGAAAGGGGTCTGAGCCACTCTCCAGGCCACGGGAGGCCCACGGGGGTGGCCCAGCTGCGCCCCAGCCCCGTCCTGCACCCGCACCCCCCGCCTGATTCTGTGTGCCCCATTTTGGGAGATAAAGATAGAGCGCATGAGCAGGGGAGGGGCAGAGAGAGACGGGGAGAGAGAGAATCCCAAGCAGGCTCGTCACTCTCTGTGCAGAGCCCAACATGGGGCTTGAACTCACAACCCTGGGATCATGACCTGAGCTGCAATTGAGTTGGATGCTCAACCAGCTGAGCCACCCAAGTGCCCCAAAGGGAAATCATTCTTAAAGAAGGAAAGGCGGGTGTTATGACAGCCTCACATCAAATCCAGAATCTAAGTAAAGAGATAGAAATTGCTAAAAAGAAGAACGAAATGGAAATTCTAAAGATGAAAATTGGAACTGAACTGAAAAGGGCAGTCAGTAGAGCGACTCCACAGTAGGTCTGAACTGGATGCAGGAAGAGCCGACGTTTTCTTGCAAACAGATCAATCGTGATCATGTAATCTGGAGACTAGAGAGAAACAGGAGGAAAACAAAGAGCCCCGGAGTGCACCAGAATGCACATAAGGGAGCAGAAAGTGTATTCAGAGAAATAATGGTGAAAAAAATCCCAATTATGGTGAAAAGCAGTAATCTACCTGTTCAAGAAGCTCTGTGAACTCAGATCAACATAAACACAAAGAGACCCATTCTCAGAAAGATTGTAGGAAAAATGCTAAAAGCAAAATGTTTTAAAAATGTTTATTTAGAGACAGAGAGGGAGAAACATATTGAGAGAGAGGGAGAGAGAGAATCCCAAACAGGCTCAGCACTTTTAGCTCAGAGCTTGACTCGGGGCTTGATCTCACAAACCGTGAGATCATCACCTGAGCTGAAATCAAGAGTCGGCTGCTCAAGCGACTGAGCCACCCAGGGCCCTGAGAAACTTTTGGAAGCAGCAAGAGAAAGAAATGAGTTAATGTGTACAAAAAAAGCCCAGTAAGAACATTCGCTGACAGACCTTCAGGAATCACAGAGGCCAGAGTGCAGTGGGATGACAGTGTCCGATTGGGCATTTAGCCAACCGGTGTGGGGACGATGGCACATGATCTGGGGAGGAGGGACTACAGCCGTGTAGGGAGCAGTGTGTTTATAAACCTCACCGGAAGTAGTAGAGGTCTGAAGTAGATCGCGGTAAGGTAGATGTGTCCCGTACGCCCGAGAGCAACCTCTAAGAAATAAAAATATATAGTGAAAGTGGTATTAAATGTATTAAGATGTTACTAAAAAATACTTAATGTCAAAAAAGAAAAAAGTAAAAGAGGAATAAAGAGACAACAAAATGGTAGGAGACAGAAATGAAAAGTAAGGTGGCACATGGAAAGCCAGCTGCAGTGAAACCTTGGTTTGTGAGCATAGTTGTTCCGGAAACATGCTCATAATCCAAAGCACTTGTATATCAAAGCAAATTTCAAGAACCATTGGCTCAGTTGTGATCATGTGACATTCGGCATCACGTACTACTCGTGTTGCAAGACATCGCTTGGTTGTCAAGTGACCATTTGTTAGAAATGTTTGCTCATCTTGCGGAACAGGTTACTCACAATCTAGGGTTTTGCTGTGTATCAGTAATCATGCTACATTTTCCCGCCGGACGTGAAAACAAGACCCGGCTCTGTCCTGACTACAGCAGACACACTTGAGATCCAAAGGTGCAAAGAGGTTGAAAGTAAAAGGATGGGGGGGTCGCCTGGGTGGCTCAGTTGGTTGAGCGTCCGACTTCAGCTCAAGTCATGATCTCGCAGTCTGTGGGTTCGAGCCCCGCATCGGGCTCTGTGCTGACAGCTCAGGACCTGGAGCTGCTTCAGATTCTGCCTCCCTCTCTCTCTGCCCCTCCCCAGCTCATGCTCTGTCTCTCTCTGTCTCAAAAATAAATAAACGTTAGGAGGGAAAAAAAGAAAGTAAAAGGATGGAAAATACATATCCTGAAAATAGAAAACATACAAATTGGGAGTGACCATGCTCACATCAGACAAAATAGACTTTAAACCCCGAAATTAATAGAAATAAAGGGGGATGTTTGATCATGATAGAAGCGTCGGTCTTTCAAACATAGATGACAGTTGTAAACACATGCGCATCTAACAAGAGTCCAGATTTTCTGAAGCAACAAGTGGCAGAAAGAAAGGGAGAAATGGGTAACTCGGTGGTGATGGTGGGAGACCTCAGTGCCTCCTTACTGATACACACAGGAGCAAGGACGATGGAGAAGTTGGGACCCTCATGACATTGCTGGTCCAAAATGGCGCAGCTGCTTTGGAAAGCAGTCTGGCCGTCCTTAAACGGTTAAACAGAACTGCCTTGTGACTCAGCAGTCCCACTCGGAGATCTATATTCAAAAGAAAAGAAGACATATGCTCATACAAACCCTGTGCACAAATGCTCACAGAAGCATTATTCATAAAAAAGCCAAAAGTAGGAACAACCCAGATGTTCATCATGTGATGACTGGATAAATAAGCCGTGTGATGCACTCACCCAGTGGCATGTTATTCAGCAGTAAATTGGAGTATCTCCACGTTATGGCACGGATGGACCCTGAGGACACTTTGCTGAGAAGTCACTGGCTGTGAAGGCGGGCGTAACCCACATGTCATGTATTTGCATGTATA
Source organism: Crocuta crocuta (assembly GCF_008692635.1). Taxonomy (NCBI): domain Eukaryota; kingdom Metazoa; phylum Chordata; class Mammalia; order Carnivora; family Hyaenidae; genus Crocuta; species Crocuta crocuta. The sequence continues at coordinate 7,385,772 of NW_027551562.1, read as the reverse complement.
GGAAGTGTCTAGAGGAAGCCAGTCTAAGGAGATGAAATAGATTCGTGTTTGCCCAGGCCAGGGGGGTGGGGGACATGACAAGTGACCTCCAGTGGGTGTGGAATTCTTTCTCCGCTGATGAAAACGTCCTCACGTTGATCGTGGTGGTTGTGGCATATTTCTGTAAATACACTAAGAACTATTGACTTGTACACTTCACGTAGGTGAATTACACAGCAGGTGGATTATATCTCCATAAAGTTCACGAGGGAAAAAATAGTGGTCCTAGGATATTGAGTTGTTGGAAAAATTAAATGGGGTAATACCCACGGGAATCAACACTCGGTTAGTAAGGTTAGTATCTCTTTTGGAAACTTCTTGGCAGGGCTGATGGGAAAGCGTCTGACCCTTTCAGACCCTGGGGTGCTGATGGCACGTGTGACATCGTGCATGGAGATGCTCTCTAGTAAACCTTTGCTTCCTGCTTTCCTTTTCTAGGGCAGAGGTCCTTTTGTCCATGGAGAGAAGGGTGAGAAGGTAAGCATCTCCCTTCCATCACTCCTCTGGGGGCTGGGCAGGGAGGAGGATGTGGGGGGTCACCTGGGTCCGGAGAGGTGGTCCACCGTCACACCATCTGTAAGAATCCGAGTGGAGAGAAGCTGACCTGGATTGAGCGTGTGGCCTTGGCATGTCCTCCCCTGACTTGGGCGCCTGGAGCGCACGCAGTGGCCAGGCTTCCCAGCAGCGATAGGTGTGAGCGAGCTCATGGGAAGGAAGGAGCTCACGATTGGAGGGAAGAGTTCGTGTAGGATGGGGGTGGCTGAGAGTCCTTGGAGCAGAGGGAGCTCCCTGGCACTCGTAGGGAGCAGGACACGGAGCCGCAGAAGTGCTTTGAAGAGCAGCACTAAGGAGAGCACTAAATATCGGTGTGTTCGGGCCTCGTCTGCAGCTTGGGAAGGTCTCTGCGTGGTCAGACATGCTGGGCAGGTTTGGGTCGCAGGGGCCAGATGGTATGAGAGTGGGGAGACCAGAGGGATCTGGGGGGTCCTCAGGAGGCTTGCAGAAGTTTCGAGGGGAGATGGTGAGGAGCAGCAGGAGAGGCAGACAGAGTGGTGGCAGAGACGGGCGAGGGGCGTGTGCGTGTTCTCACCATGTACGGATGTTGCACCTTCTCTAACCACCTGGTAACAAACAAAGCCCGACAGATCCTGGATGTTGGGTTCCTTCTGAAGAAAGCTTTAAGTTGTTTGGCTATAAGGAGAAGTGAAAACCAGGGCGTCACTAAAATGCCATTTTTTGACTCGCACCAGCCATTAAAAATGGACCTCCTGTGCCCCCGGAGAGATAGCCACAGGACTTCTGGGCGTGCATTTGTGCTAATATCTCACCGGAGTGCGGGACTCAGAACGTACTGCTGATGGGCCCCGGCCGGTTTTGTCCTCAGGCCCTGGCGTAGGGCTACCTGTATGAGCCGGGCCGCTCAGCTCCATTACTGTGGAAACCGCTGTCACGTGGCCAGCCCGTTCTCTCCCTGCAGGTACCCGTTTATCGAGGACTTTCACTCCAGAGGTTTCCCCCACAGGAACAAATCGCAGATGCACAGAAGTGCATACCCCACGTTTCACTCTGTGTAAGTCATGAGGCCGGAAACGAGCATGTGCCGTGTGGCAGGCAGGGGGCGAACTAAGTTATCGTGCAGCTGAAGAGCCGCGTCCCTCAGGGACGCCAGACCCCACTGAGACCTAGAAAATGAAAATGGTATTTTGTTAATTTTTAAAGCACATGGGAAAATATCTATAGAGCATGACCCTAATTCTGTGCACGCGTGTTCACGCGGGTGCACGCACACGCAATAACTCTGCGTGAGAGGAGCCTGAGGGTCACAGATTGGCACACAGCATAGCATGACTTTGCCATCAGTTTTCCAGTCTGGGTTTTCCGACACTGAAGACGGGGCTGGTAGCCACCACCCCCGGTTCCTGTGTGGTCGCTGGAGGCAAGGTGCCCAGTCAGTAACGCCAGCTTGCCAAGGTCCTGTGGGCCCAGGGCACAGCTGTTAGCGAGATACCCGGATGTTCGTATCAGGACTGGGGTTGCCGGAGCCCTGGAAGTCCGGGTGCCGGGTCTGGGTGGCGCTTGGTGGGCGATACCAGCCTGCGTCTCCTGGACCAGCATGTCCTCTGACTGAAAAGGTGTCCCCAGGCAGGAAGCGATGGGACTCTTTTCTCCTCTGAGCAGTAGGTGCTCCTTGGCTGTTCTGGTTTAGCTCAGAATGGGCAGCGTTGCTCTCCCGATGCCTGGAGCCAGCTCCCTGGTGGCCCAGGCCCCTGCCTGCGGCTCCACATGCGGGACCCGAGGCTGCCAGCTCACAGTCACAGCCCGGGAGACCTTCTCCCATACTTGGTGCTGACAGCACACACGGGCAGCTGGACAGACTAGCAGTTCTGGCTCTGTCCTTAGTTGACATTCTCTTGCAGTTGGACATTTTTAGCAAAGTCTGAGTCTAGAATCTGCCACATATTAGCTGTGTGATTTGGGGTGAGTCACCTCCCTCTCTGGGCCTCTGCTTCATCATCTGTAAAAGCGAGGGGGTGGGACGGGATAATGCATAAAGGCCCCTGCAGGCAGCAGCTCTGAGACTTGGGAACCAGCCCAACCCAGCCTGAGTCTCCGGGTCTCTCTTCTACAGCTTAGAGTCTCTGCTTCCCCCTCGAGGACGAGCCAAGGCCAGGGTGGGTCAAGGGGACCGATAGAGTCCACAGAGCAGAGAAGGTCACCGGTGACTAATGCATTTGGACAGGGCCCAACAAACTGGCTTCTCCACATGAATATTGTCCCCATAGCAGGTGCGAGTGAGGGGACTGGATGGACTGGACCCCCTTGGGTCCACGGATTGTATTTCTCTGATTGTGGCTGTGTGTCTTGTATTTCTGGCATGTAATTAACTGTGATGATGTGCATTGGCCTCTGTGAGGGCCAACGTGCTCCATACTGATGTCTGTTGATAAAGGCAGTGCTTTAGAGAGGGCACTGCTTAGGCCCATTTCATAGCTGGAGAGGACAAAGCTTAGAGGTCAGGTGACCTGCCCAAGGTCACAAGTTAGTAGGATGGTGGGAAACACAATTGCTGGTTATTACTAAAGTGAAGGGCAGCTGGAGGGCTGATTGAAGCCCCCTTCCCCTGCAGCTGAGGAAACTGGCCCTCAGAGAAGGGAGGGACTGGCCCAAGGTCACATGGCTCTTGACCTCCTGACTCTCCTTGGCTCCCCCATCAAATGCCCAAGACCATTGCATGGTGCCACATTCCTGGACTGCTTCTGCCCCTGGTCTTGGACGCTAATCTCCTCTTTGGTTCCCATATTCACCAGAGTTCTTGGGGTAAAAGTGGGGGGGGGGGATCTCCTCCAGTGTTTTAACATTTATGAAACCAGGCCAAGGTATGGGGGGCAGCCTTCTAGGGGTTGCCCCCAAACTCTCGCCCACAGCCCAGGCATTGGGGCCGTAAAAGGAGGGAAAAGGACAATGAGCTTCCCAAGCATCTGGGGCACAGCTGGCATTAGGCACGGGCTTGCCACATGACGGATGGATGAATGGATCTGGGACTCCGTCCCCCAGGACTGGGGACCAGCTCCATCCAGTAGGGGAATCACAGACTGCCGTGGGGGAGACCCAGCTTCAGAATCTGGCTCCATCTCGTGCTAACCACACGTCTGCCCTTGGTCTACTCTGAGCCTCGGTTTCCTCTTCTGTAAAAGGGGAAGGGGATGGTAACGGCTCCCACCCCCGAAGGAGGGAATGTACACGAAGGGGTTGATGCAGCGCCTAGCACAGCAAGTACTCGAGCTGATGGTGCTCTGTTCCTGTTACTCCCATAATTTTCAGCTTATTTCTAGCTAGTTTGGTGGTGGTGATGAGGGCGTATAGCCACTGCTCTGGGCTGGGCTGGAGCAATTAGGGTGGAGTCAGAGAGAGCAGGGAGGGGTGGCGACCTCAGTGCCCTCTGCCCCTGGCTCTTCCCTGCAGAGAAGATTGACCAGCACAGTGCCAGGCTGGCATGAGTGTTCTCTGGGTGGGCACTGAGTCGGTCTGGGTGCCATGGAGATGAGGTCTGCAGCATTAGCCGGACCGGGAGCCCCACCGGTAGAAAAAGATTTAGAAACAACAAAAATAAGACCGAAATGTGAGTTTCCAGTGAGCTTCCTCTTGGTGCATCCCGAGGTCTTTCTGCTCTGGGGACAAATGACGCTTCTGGAGGAACCCGGAGCCACTGGGTTGTGTCCCGTTCCTGGGCCCACAGCGCCCTCTGGTGTCTGCAGGCCAGAATGCCTGCTCGTTTCCCTCAGCAGGGCTCCTGCCTAATGTGCCCCGGGCACACCTCTGCCCTTCTGGGGTTGTCCTCTTTTCCTTGGAAATCTGGCACAGAGAGGAAGGAGGGAAGAGAAAGTCCTGATTTTGTGCCCAGACGTGGGTTCAGGTGATGGAGGGAAAGCAGGTTTGGGGAGCTGGGCAGACGTGGCGTGGACCCCAGCTCTGCCGTGGCTGGCTGAACTTTGGTTGGTGTCTCTGAGCCTCAGCTTCTCATCTGTAAAGTGGGAACAGTGGTGCCTTCCCTGTAGGGTGGAGGTGGGGATTATAGGAGGTTGATGCTGCCTGTGAAAGCACCTGGTTTAGTCCCTGGCACATGGTTAGCACATCTAAAACTCCGTTCCTTGCCCTTCTTGTCCTTTGTGTGCTAGAAGCTATCGCCAAAACCCCTAGAAGAGTGATGTGTGTTTCTTCACGGGTATGAGAGAGGGTGGTGGGCTCACAGAGCTCTAAAACCTAGGAGGGGGCCCCCACCAGGGGCTCATTCGCGAGTTCAGTGGAGGAAACCTGTGCATGAGCACAATTATGCGGCCCAGAGTGTGATCCCTCTTGCCGGTCCCTACGTGAGCCAGGCTGTGCTCCGCCCACCGTGCTGCTACACATGCCGAGGACCCTGCCTAAGCCTCAAGGGACAGAGGAGCAGAGGACCGTCACATCAGCAGAGCCCCCCAAGGGTTTCCTAGGATACTCGGTGTTGGACTGTGGGGAGGGGGTGCCGAGGAGATGCAGCCAAAGGAAAGGTCTAGGAAACTATCACGAGCACACTTCATACGAAAGGAAAAACAAGCAGAACAAAATTGCCACAAGCCAACTCTGCCTTTTGTAAGTACTCTTGACAACAGCAGTGGCGATGAGAAATGGGAAACAGGCGAATGGAGCATCACCTTACAGCAGCCAGATGGGCACAAGTGAAAATTAGGAACACTTTACAATAGGGAGCCGTGCAGGCAACATAATGCAAATGAGGCAGAGGTCAGGAGGCCCTACGTGCTCACACATAAGATGTGTGTGTGTGCGTGCAAACAGCAGCACGTTGGGGCAGTGGGAGTTGGGCGGTCCCATGTGTCTTGTTAATTACTCTTCCTGGTGCTACAACATCTGTAAACATTTAACCAAAGACTAAGTCTTAGTCTTAATATAATGAAAATCCTTTTAAATATAGCACATCCACAGTGTTTGTGCGTGGAGTCCCCAAGCGGTGTGATTTTGGGGTGCTGACCCCTGGACGGCATGGGGGCCGTGGGCCAGATGACAGAACAGGGCAGTGGCTGTGGACGGGGCTTGCGGAACCTGGTGCTGCCCCTCTCCTGGCACATAACCCTGGGAGGTCTCCACAGCTCTCACTGCCTCAGTTTCCCCACCTGTGCGCCAGAAAGACTAGAAACAACCACACTCTCCTCAGGTTGACATGAGGGTTTGTTGACTAAGGGGATCCAGGAAAGAACTTCACAGGCTTTTGCTAAATAAGGACTTGGGCAAGCATTAGCAGGAGTCGGGTGCAAGCCACCCAGGCACCGATTCCCTGAGCAGGAGTGTGCGTTCAGGTGCATGATCTAAGTTAGTTCCAACCATGCAAACTCAGTACTTCTGCTTCGAAGCCTAGAGACAGATGTTCTCTCCCCTGGTCCCACGGCTGTGAGGGTGACAGCCTTGACGCCCCTCCAGCCATTTTGCTGCAGTGAAATGAGCCAGTCAGAGCAGGGTGAGGTGACCCTCAGAGGTCGGCCCCGAAATGGATCCTTGTGAGTGATACTGCTGAGCGATCATGTGGACAGGATCTGTAGCTGCTCAGGCACACCACGCACTGCGTTTCCTGCCAGCGCTGTCTTTATGAACAGCAGCCGGTATTAATATTCCAGTTAGAGGGGGTTGGGGTGTGTGGAAGGGGCCTTGGGCAGGACTGGCCAAGACCAGTGTGTGGAGGTGGGGCAGGGCTGGGTGTCTGGAGTGGCACACCTTAGGGACCGTGTAGGGAGAGGGCTCCACAGCCCCGCATCAATGCTGATCACACCTTACAAGTAACAAGGGCGCTTGAGACCCGTAGGGGATGAAATTGGGGCAGAATGTCCCATAAAGCCATGCTTGGGTCAGCACCTCAGCGCTCAGCATTTGCTAGAAGGGAAGAAACTCAAAAACAACAATGACCAGAAAGCCCTTTCTTAAGCATTTCTGCAGAAATCCATATGGCGATAAATAAAAGTTCATATGGATTTTGTGCTCCGATTTCACGGCGTGGTGCACCGGAAAAAACATATGAGCAAACAGAAGAAACTCGGCCGGATTTTATTGGGCTGGCTGGCTCAGGTCACACAAACAGCAGTTCCTTGTCTTTCATGGATTTTTTTCCATTCTTCCTGCGATCACAAACCCAACAGGACAAACTCCGTAAAGGAGGAAACTGAGTCAAACAAGTACCCCAGATGCTGACTTCTTGAAATTTCTACTGAATATTCCTTAAGGGGATGCCGGAGCTGCAAGCAGAGAGCCCAAGTGTCCTGGAGAGTGCGCAGTGGGTCATCACGGAGCTGAAGAAGTAAGATGCTGAGTGGAAAACTCAGGAAAGAGAGTGCAAGACCATGAGGATGAAACTAAGAAGGGATGTTCGGAAGCTGGGTTCATGGTTGGCAGAGGCAGCCTGGTCCCTGGGTCTGGGAAGACTAGGTCCTACACGTGTCCCCACGAGGGCAGAGTGGGATCCTCCACATTGCCGTGGACCCCGAAGCCTCCAGCCTCTCAGGAAAGGCAGCCAGCTGGAGGGAAATTGGGGACCCACCTGCCAAGAAGTCACTCCCAGCAGTGGGGCAGAGTGCCTGGAAGTCCTCAGTTCCAAATGTCCTCCTTTGGCTGAGACATGCCATCCTGTTTGAAACATGAAATTGCACGTGAAATTTACGTTTGATTATAAAACACTGTCGTGGCACTGTTCCTCCTGAGCTGTGCTCAGTGCCAAGTGTTACCCGCAGACAGAGTCCACGTGTTTGGAGTGCACGTCACACCTGCTGCTGTGATGGGGCCCCGAGAGACCCTTCTTCCCCTGCATCTGTCTCCCGCCGATCCTGGGCTCATGTTTCCGGGTCTCCCTCTTGGTGTTTCTCCTCCTTGAGACTGGTTCCTCCTTGTGCGTCTACCATTGCCCTCTGCCTCTCGAAATACCAGAGATGCTTCTGACCCAGTAGCCTTTGAGCCCTCATGCATGGAGCCAGAAAGCCCCCCCGGGGCACCATCTCATTCATTCCTCTCAGTNTCCCCTGCATCTGTCTCCCGCCGATCCTGGGCTCATGTTTCCGGGTCTCCCTCTTGGTGTTTCTCCTCCTTGAGACTGGTTCCTCCTTGTGCGTCTACCATTGCCCTCTGCCTCTCGAAATACCAGAGATGCTTCTGACCCAGTAGCCTTTGAGCCCTCATGCATGGAGCCAGAAAGCCCCCTGGGGCACCATCTCATTCATTCCTCTCAGCGAGCGCNGAGACATGCCATCCTGTTTGAAACATGAAATTGCACGTGAAATTTACGTTTGATTATAAAACACTGTCGTGGCACTGTTCCTCCTGAGCTGTGCTCAGTGCCAAGTGTTACCCGCAGACAGAGTCCACGTGTTTGGAGTGCACGTCACACCTGCTGCTGTGATGGGGCCCCGAGAGACCCTTCTTCCCCTGCATCTGTCTCCCGCCGATCCTGGGCTCATGTTTCCGGGTCTCCCTCTTGGTGTTTCTCCTCCTTGAGACTGGTTCCTCCTTGTGCGTCTACCATTGCCCTCTGCCTCTCGAAATACCAGAGATGCTTCTGACCCAGTAGCCTTTGAGCCCTCATGCATGGAGCCAGAAAGCCCCCCCGGGGCACCATCTCATTCATTCCTCTCAGTGAGCGCAGGTGGGAGGTGGCATTCTCCGCAGTTCAAAGAAAAGCCGTTGAGTCTTGGAAAACACACACACTGATGTTTTCACTAGAAGACTCTGTAGGGAAGAGAGCAAAGTAGTTTATCATAAGCTCTGGCTTGTTCAGAATCTTAACAGCTACCCATTCAGGGGCACGCAGGGCACCCTCGACTGCAGTGGGACAGTGACATGAGGGACATGAGCCTTAAGGTATGATTAATGCAGCCATTTACACCTGAGAGCCCAGAGAATGATGAGAAGTGTCCAGAAAACAAGTCACTGGCCACTGCACAGCCGATAGGGCAGAGCATGTAAGAGCTAGGAGTGACGTTCCCATTCAGGCCTGCTCTGAGCTCACGGAGGGCCTTTCCTGTGAACCTCTGCAGCAGTAGCTGGGGATTTCAATGTGGGGGACAGTCAGACCAGCTGTCACAATGTCACCAACATGGCAGACACACTGTGTGCTGCCTCCAGGGTAAAAGTAACAGGTTCTTCTCCCCTGAGCTACTTCTCCTCTTTGGTGTCTTTCAAGGGCAGACTCTCTTTGAAATTAGGAGGTGAGACTTCATGGGACTTTGTAGAATGGCTTGCAGAATTGGTGGGGAGTGAGAGAGGACATTGCCCCACAGGGATTTTCTTCCTCTTGCCTTCTTTCCAGACCAGGGACCAAGAAAGGTTTCTAGAAACCATACGATGCTGCTTCTACATACATGGGGTTTCTGGTGCAAGTGAACTATGTGGCAAGGCAAGGGCAGTGGGCGCATTTTTATTTCATGGATTCTGTCTGAGAGGATGTGGAGACATTGGCAATAGGAACCATTCACAATCCAGTGGCCAAGCCATGGTGATTTTATCTAGAATGGCGTAGTGAGTTGGCCTTAAAGAAAGTGCCATGTCGTGAAAGAATCCTAACAGCTTTTATTGAGGTCTTAGTGTGAGCCCGGCTGTTCAGTTTGAGTATCAACCTCGTGCAGCCTCTTAGGGAGTCTGGGGCATGCCCAAAGCCACAGAGTGACCCACTCTTAACTACAGCACTGGCTAGTGCTGGTTCTCCACCCTTCTCTGAAAGCAGGGCTGGTGTCTGGGAATCCTTGATCCTCAACAACCATGCCCCTGTGGGAATCCATTTCTTTTATGTAATGACTGCATTGTGGAGCCTCTGAGCCATAAAATATAAATTATACGTGTATGTTTGTATGTGTGAAACTTCTAAGATGTATTTATGCCATTGCCTCTAGCTCTGGGTCCCTTTCTCTTTGCTCACGGCTGGCTTAATCAGCAGCCCCGTCTCCTATTCTTAGCCTGTGCATTAATGTGCATTATTCATGGTTATCGAGTTGGATAACTGTGGTTGAAGGCCTTCTATTTTTATAATAATTAAAGGGTTTAGGGGAAAGTAAGTTTAGCTGCTTACGTGCCCTCAAGTAGCCTTGTGGGGTTGGGGGCAAAAGACGGAGAGAAAAATGGTGCCGTAGACCCTGTCCACGGTGCTGAAGGACACGCTGGGGAAGTTTTGAGTTCACGGGATCTCACAGCCCCAGGCAGAGCTGGAATAGGAAAGTCTGCACCTTTCCCCAGCTCTGTCTGACACTCAGACACTTGCCAAATCTAATGGGCCAGTCACAGGACCGAGGGCTTCGTATGGGAGGCGGGGAGCATTGTGGGGAAGATAGATGCTGGGCTGCTGGACAGCTGGATGGGGTGGGGGGCAGGGGAGGCTGAAGATGTGGACCCTGGACACAGACTAGCGGGTTCAGACCCTGCTTGGCCGCTTTGCAGCTGTGTAACACTGTGCAGCTCCTCAACCCCTTAGCCCTTACTTTCTTCCTCTATAAATTGGCGACTAATACTACCCGTCATAGAGGGTTGCTTGTAAGGATGAAATGACCTAATGAAAATAAATGACTTATATTTATAAAAAGTGCTCATAAACGTTAAGTATAATTACCATTACACCAGCATAGTGTTATATGTTTTTATACACCAGATAATGTCTTTGGTGTCCCGGGCATTAGTGAGGTCTTATCCCCAGGCTTGGCTGGCAGTTGTGAAATGTCCAGCCTCCTGCTGTCCCCTGAGGATGGCCTCTGTAAGTCTGTGGGCCTCCCAAAGCCTGGAGAATGTTACTGGAAATTGTATTCCAGGTGGGGTGGCATCACGGCACGGGGTGTCCTTTCCTTTCCTCTGTTCATATAGAATAATTTGTAAAGCCGCCGAGAATCTAAGAGTACCTGGTATCTGTAAGTACCATGTTCTGCCAAGACTCGTGGACATGCTATTTAGCTTGGAGGTAAATACTGCTGCCCTCATTTTACAAGTGTATTAACCATGTGACCAGGAACCGTGTGAGTTTATCTCTCCATGTGGCTGAGCCAGGAGCTGTGCTTGTGTTTTCTGACCCCACAGCTGGCATTTATCAGTGCTGAGCAGTGGGTCTCAGACTTGCCTAGAGTGTTTATTAAAACGGCGTGCTGGGTCCCACACCCAGAGCATCTGGTTCCGGGGGCTGGGAGCCGGGCAGAGCATCTGCCTTTCTAACAAGGCCCTGGGGATGCTGATGCTGCTGGTCCAGGAGCCACTCTTTGAGGACCGCTGCCCTGGAGACTTCTCAGACCCCACCTATAGGGCACACGATCTCTTACCAGGTGAACTAATAGGAATACTGACGTGCCCTTCCAGCAACGGAGTGATCTCTTTGTCAACATTTGGGAAAAAGCCTGATAGTCAGTCAACCAAAAGAACAGGGTGAGGATCTGCTCTGTCTTTTCTCTGTATTTTGCCCAGTGTGGTAACCACATAAATCCTGGAGCTCTGGTTTTGACAGTGGGCTGGGGCAGATAACTCCTGCCCCATGTTACCCTCCTGGGGTCTCCCAGTGAGACCGTGGAGGCAGTGTGCGGGGGTGGGGGGCACAGAGGTCCACCATGACTTGACATCAAGGCCCAGAGTATGGGCCAGGGAAGCGCCTCTTCCCTGAGCCCTGATTATCTCCTGTAATGGGTTTCCCGTACACCATCTACTGTCATCCTCTTAATCTAAGTGACTTCCTTTTTACAGGTGAAGAGTGGAGGTGTGGATATTTACCAGAATAACAATTTCTGATGCTTGTCTGAGTTTCCCTGTAGGCAAAGCTTTTCCACAGTCATTGTCTCCAGGCGTCTAACTGACCACCACAGGCACAGGGAGCAACTCTTGTCATGTTACCCTCTGCTCAGGTGAAGGAGCTGAGGCCCGGGGGGGAAGCTGCTCATTCTGCTCAGCTCATGGGCGCAGAAGCTCCTTGCCAGTTCAGACCCTTATCCTCTAGTCTAGTTCTGTGGCCTTCCCTTTTATCTTGTTCTTCATTTCTCTCTCTCTTCTTTCTTTCCTTCTTTCCGTTCCTTCCTTTTGTTGTACTTTACTATGGATCCTTAGCTACACATATTCCCTTTAAAACTTTCCCTGCAGCTGACTTGACCAATTCCTAGAACACCTCCATTCTTCTCCTTTTTTGACCCTCCCCATGGGCTTGAGAACGTTTTCCTCATTCTCAGGAGAATCCAAATAACTGGCATTTTGATTATGTCCATACCCCTTTTCCCATCTGAGAGCACTACAAATGATGAAGTGAGGCTCAGAGACGGCGAGCGGGTTTTGTGACGGGACCGGACGGGCGGCCAGAGCTGTCACTTGCCCTTTGCAGAGCCGCTGCAGTCAGCTGATGGGGAGCCTACCTGAAGAGTTTGAGAAGGTGTGTTACAGGGCGTGGTAGTGTTCTGGAAGGCCAGACTCAGGGGACATAAAAACATGACATATTTGGGTCAGGTTGACAATTTTCATAAGAGTAGAAACCCACCTAATAAATGCCTGGATCTCATGAGGATTTGTAAGTGGAAATTTCTCAGAATCTATTCTGCAGCACTGGCTTGATTATCCTTATCTTTTAATAAGGTTGCAAAGAGATGCAATCCTCTTGGACAAAGAAAACATTCACCGCTAAAGAGGCCTCCAGTCAGTTTCTTAGATGACAAAACAAGGGTGGCCCACCCATCACGCAGAAGTGGCCGGCTCCATGATGCCAGTCATCTAAAACCAACTTGCCAAGCTGTCCACACCCTTGGGAAACACAAATCCTGTAGCTAGATTTGTGATCCCTTTTTACAGGTGAAGACGGAGTATCAGAGCATTTCACTAACTAGACCACAACTAGTAGTACTAAGTGATGGAGGGTCTGAAACCACAGTTTGCTGGCTCTTAAGACCGCTGGTTTTCTACACCTGCTGTTCACTGCGCCCCTGGGGTTTCCTTACCCACAAGCCTAACTTCAAAGTAGGAGGACCTCCCTACAATCTCCCTTATAAGCCCACAGGGCTTAGGAAGGGATTGAGGCACACAGACCTAGTGGGGTCCTGTGCCAGGCAGGGGAGGTGCTAATGCCCTGACACCCCACCTCATGGAGCTCATGTCTGGCGGGTGAGAGAGATTCACCCAGATCTGTCTATTGGGCATCTATTGGAAAGCACCACCAAGGCTGGAATGTGACAACTGGGCAAAGGGAAGATTCCAGAACTCTCTGGAGTTCTCTCTAGCGTTGTCTCTGGTCTTCTCCCTGGCTCCCTTTATGAGATGGTCCTGGGAGCTCCAATGCCCTACTACCTTTCCCCTTTATTCCTGAGGCAGGAGCCAACCAAGATACCCCTTCCCCTGCCTTCAGCCGCAGAAGCCAGAAGACACACTGGCCTTTCAAGCACCCGCCATCTTAACTGGGTAACCATCACCTGGGGCGAACTCTATACCGTGCCCTGCAATGGGCCTGGTTCCGGAGGGAAGCACCGTGGAGGGCGGTTCCTCAAAGGAAGTCTTTATGCTTCTCTGCCTTTCCCCCTCTTGGAAACCTTGAATTTAGCCCTAGAGTTGTAGAGCATTAGAGTTAAGCGGGCGGGGGTCCCTGCGGGCTGGGGTCCCTGCCATCTGGAAATAGAGATGCCGTGCACTCAGATGGGCTTAGGATGGGGCAGGGGTAAAACATGGGTTAGGAGATGAGGCAGTGGGAGAGCTGAGCCCGCCGCCCGATGCCTGACCGCTAGCATCCTGGCTTCACACAGAGCGCCAGCCTCCCGTCAGGCAGTTGAAGGAGCTCTGATGCTCTCCCAGGAAGTGAGGGTTGGCTGAGGCTGTGGGGAGGAACTCCATCCCTGGAGAAGGGGAGTGAGGCTGGGCACCCAGGCACCGCTGCCTCACCCTGCCACTCCAGCCGTGCCAGCCGCGAGGTGGGCTTGGGCAAGCGTGGGCCCTCTGTGCCCATGTGCTCCACGTGAGGTCAGGATGGAGATGCTTGGCCTGTGGGATCATGAATATCCCTTGGACCAGTGTGTGCAAACGCTGCTCAGAGGGAAATTCTGGAGCCCAAGGATGGGCTTCCACGTACAGATGCTGTAACTGCAGACAAGCGATAGATACTCGGTGCTTCCGTTTCATAAACTATGAAATCTCGATGGTAGTTGGGACTCTTTCGTAGGAGTGTCCCAGGAGGAGTCAGAGGCATTGCTAAAAGGAGAGTGCTCCGTGCTGGGCGCATGGCACACCCTCGTGGTGGCTGCCTGCCAGTTGCGGCCTCTTCAACATCGCTTGACGTTGTTACGTTGGTATTAACATCACTGTGGTTTTACCGGTGGTTCTGCCATTCTTAGAGCTACCGGAGCAACGCTAACGGTGTTGGGTCGGCACTGGGGACCTCAGAAACCGCTTCCGCCTGTCCCGGGTGCCGCCTCCATCTCTGCACCCTCGAGTTCCAAAATAGGGACTCATCCGTGAGGCGGGGCAGGGACTCGTCCGCATTGTGCGGACGTGTAAAGGGTGGCTGAGAGATCGCCTGTCGTCACAGCCTCCCCCGTAAGGAAGCTGCTGGCAGTTTGAGCCCAGAAAGCACGCCCGCCGACTCACACTTGTTCCAAGGGAGCCACCCTGGGTCCCTGTGACCGAACGACCTTTCATCTTGTGGGGCATCCACAGACCACTCACCTCTCCCTGCATCCGACCAAGAACAGCCACGTGCACCTGAAGACCAATGAGGACGTCTCCTCCCTCCCAAACCCACACCTAAGGACAGTGGTGGCCACCTGGACACCGCCTCATCTTCCCTCCTCTCACTCTGAATAATTCTCCTTCCCAGCACTCAGAACCCTGGACAGGGGCGGCCTGGATCCCTTAACACAGGTGTATGAAGGACTTGGTTTTGCCCTTGATGAGGCCCAGAGAAGTATACATACATCTCCCACATGTGCACCGAGCCACCCCAGGCCCTCACACGTCCTGTGGCCACATCGAGTAGGCAGGGACACTGGAGAGCTGCCACCAGCAAGCATAGTTAAGGCTTCCGGGAAGCCTGCTATAAACAAGGTGCCTGTTTAACTGAGTTTAACTCTGTATTTCTAATTTTCACAAACCTACTCGGCTGAAGAACCCCTCACCTTCCCAGACCCCCCCCACCAAATTTAATTACAAATCAAACTGGTGTCATCCAGAACTACTTTGGAAATGTTATCGGGAGGACCATGGAGACATTCAACACTTAGAAAAACTGTGCGCTGGCTGTGATTGTTCCCATTTTGCAGAAAGTGAAACTGAGACCACTGGATACTCAGCTGTGTGTCTGCCGCAAGTGGCCCTCCTTTAAGTGAGGGTGGCATTCAGCCTACTACGTCCTTGACATCCCGTTCCCCGGGCTACCTTCTTGGAGGCCTCCCTCCTCTGGAAGCTTCTACCCACGCTGACGAATCCCTTCAGCCTCCAGGACTGCACCCTCCTGGCCCGAGCCTAGGAACCAAACGCTTACTGGCTACTGGCTGATGAGTGTGTCATGTGAGCACAGGTGCCCTGTCTCCACCATTAACTTGCTCTGTGAGGACTCGGGGTCGTGTCTTGTGTGACCTCCCCAGCCAGCTTATTGTGCCCGTGGCACACGATTGATTGGGGACGGCATCATCTCCCTGTCCTGTGAAGACGGGAGGGCGCGTCTCGGGGGTGCCAGGGGCAGTGTGGTACCTTCTAACCCTCAGTGATCCTGGGCAGGGCAGCTGTGATGGCTGCGTGCCGCCCGCAGCCCAGTGACGTCCCCATGGTGCGCTTTCTTCTCTAGGCTCGCTCGTCTTGCGGGGTCCTGCTGCTGGCCTCCTCATCCAGCAGATGACAGGCCAGTGACACGCGGCCTTCCAGTGTGGCTGCGTGTGGGGTCACACAGCTAGAAAGGCACAGAGCTGGGACTCACATCTGTCCGACTCCAGGGCCGTACTTGTGTGTCTGTGTTTCTGCTTTCAATGTCGCACTGGCTCCGAAGGGATGTTGAATCACATGGAAGGCACTTCATAGAAATTCTACATGCGTGCTCACATATGCAGACATGCACGCATCTGAATTTATAGGTGAACCTGGAAACGTACAGCGTCTGATGCACTGTAGAGAAACAGGACCAGTCTTACGAGGTGGCTTGAGGACGGCCTAAGACAGCAGAGGTAGAAGACGTAGTGCGGTGCAGTGTTTGCTAAATATTACATATAGATTCATCAGTTTGCACATTTGTTGAATGTCCAATAACCTCATTTCACAGACGGGAGAGCCCAGAAGGAGCCATTGACTTGCTCAGTGTCCCATGGAAAACTGATGGAGGGGGAAGCGGGGCTGGAGGCCTTGGCAGAACTCTTTGACTTGAATCAAATGGTGTTGGAGCTGGATGGAGCTCAGAGATCCTGGAACCCCTGTTACTCAGTGCCCCCCATGAGTTCTCCGGGATGTGTGTGGGAGTTGGGCAGCCTGGCCCATGTCCCCCTTCTTCCCTACAACGGCTCCATGAGTGTGCTGGTCATGGGCTTCTTCTGCACGTGACCCATTAGAATGGAGTGCGACCTAGCAATTGCACTACGAGGTATTGATGCAAAGGTTACCAACGTGCTGATTCGAAGGGGCACATGCACCCCACTGTTGATAGCAGCACCATCAACAGTATCCTAATTATGGAGAGAGCCCACGTGTGCATTGACTGACAGATCGATAAAGCAGCTGTACAACGCAATACCACTCGATCAAAAAGAGTGAAATCTTGCTGTTTACAACAACATGGATGGGACTAGAGGGTCTTATGCTAAGCAAAATAAGTTAGTCACAGAAAGGCAAATATCATATGATTTCACTCATGTGGAGTGTAAGAAACATAAGAGAGGGACATAAGTAAAGGGAAGAGATTAGATAAAAAGAGAGAGAGACAAACCGTAAGAGACTCTTAAATACAGAGAACAAACTGAGAGTTGCTGAAGGGGAGGTGGGTGGGGGATGGGCTAGATGGGGGATGGGCATTAAGGAGGGCACTTGTTGGGATGAGCACTGGGAGGTTAAGAGATGAATTACTGGGCCCTACTTCTGAAACCATTGTTATACTATATGTTAACGAACTAGAATTTAAATTTTAAAAAAGAATGGAGCATGCCCCAGCTTCAGCAATCATTCTAAATACGTGTTCTGGCCTGGTGGTGCCCAGCCGGGGGCAATTTTGCCTCTCAGGGCACCTTTGGGAGAATCTGGAGACATTTTTCATTGTAGCACCAGAGAGCACTTCCAGCGTGTGGGGGTGATGCTGGACCCCCTGCAGTGCCCAGGGCAGCCCCATGACAAAGGGGCATCCGGCCCAGTACGATGGGGCCCAGGCTGAGGACGCAGTGCTTGGGTGGGTGACTCTGAGCCTGGAGCGAGGAGGGGCCACACTATGATGGGGGAAGGGTGCGGGGCTGTCAGGTGCACACGGACCCCGGGGGGTCCAGTTAAAGGAAGGACCCGTCTGATGCGGTAGGTATCCGGGGAAGCTCGAGAATCTGCATTTCCTGTGCTGCTTGCCCTGCACTGACTGCTGCTCTCTTCCTCTGTCCCAGGGCTCCCTGGGCCTGCCCGGTCCCCCCGGGAGAGACGGCAGCAAAGGCATGCGGGTACGTCCGTTCCCACCCCCTCCCCACAGTCAGCCGCCTGTTCAGAGCCTGTGGCGTTGAGGAGGGGTGGCCTCTGCCGGGGCCAGGCCTCGGCCGGGGCTCATGTGTCCCAGGATGGTCCTGGGTCCCTGGCAGCCTAATCCTTTTAACGACACGGAGCAGCTGCTGCACCGGGCAGTGCCCGTGGGCCCTCGAGGCCGATTCTTAGCTGATAAGCTACTCTGCACCCAAGTCTTGTCTTTGTGCTCAGACCTGCAACCAGGTCCAGGCCCAAAGTGGGGGCGATTCGCTCACGTTCCCCGTTTGAGGAGCAGCTGGGAATGCACCCCATCCCCTGCATGTGCCCCCCGCCCAGCCTCCCTCCTGTCAGCCCCCTGACTTCCCCTCTCAGTCCCTGCCTCTGAGTTCGTGCCCCCCGCCCCCAACCAGAAACCCAGGCAAAAAGTGATCTCAGCTCGGGCAGGCCCGTCTGCTCCAGGGAAAAGGCACTGTCTTCACCCGGAGCCCCAAGAGAAACGGGCTCTGGTGTTTCCCCTCCTCGGTGCTCCCTTTGTGATTTCCAGCACGTGTGAGCAGGCCTCCGAGTGGGACCCTTGACTGAGCCGCTCCTCTGCCCGTGGCCTTTAGTGCTCCGGGGCAGGAGGTCTGGGGCGGAGACCCAGGAGCAAGGGGGTTGGGATGTGCCACTTGGGCTGAAGACCAGCTCCCTTGTTCACGGAGAGTCTCGCGGACAGCCTGGGTCTCCCCGCGCGGACGGTTACCTTGTGTCCGTGATGGGGCTTCAATTCCAGACGAGGGCACCCCGAGGCTTTCAGCTGCCCTGGGGTGCCTGGGCCTGTGTCCCGCTGGGTTGTGACCAGCCCTGTCTTGTGTGTGCAGGGAGAGCTAGGGGAGCCAGGAGAGCCGGGGCTGCCGGGAGAGGTGGGCATGCGGGTGAGTGNAGGGGGGGGGGGGGGGGGTGCAAGGGAGCTAGGGGCAGAGAGGGAGGGATGGACAAAGAGAGAGAATCCCCCATGGTGGGGGGGGGAGAGAGAAGTGGGGTTCCTGCTCACCCGATGCGGGGCTTGAACTCAAGAACCTTGAGATCATGACCTGAGCTGAAGTCAGATGCTTAACCTCCTGAGCCCCCCAGACGCCCTCCAGTGGGTAAATCCTGATGCAAAACCAGTTGCTTTAGGTGCAGCATAGATCCACAAGAGGCTTCCTGTGTGACAGCATGCATGCTTGTGTGTGTATATCCTAACATCCATGATTTTTCCTAAATTCTTACAAAATTGAAGCATACCGCACCCTTCTGCTTATCTTTTTTCATTTAAGAAGAGATTCGAGACCTCTTTCCATGCCTGTTCCCTTAATCAGTGCACCTCATTCCATGATGTGGGTACATCATAATTTTCATAACCTTTTCCCTATGATGGCCCTATGTGTTGTTTCTAATTTCATTGGTCTTTCACCAAAATCAATATGGCAATAAATGCATGTGTGCATGTGTGCGTGTGTGTGTGTGTGTGTGTGTGCATGCTTCTCCTTGCTTACTGTATTTATTTCTATAGGATAGATCACAAAGATTGGCAAACCTTTGACTAAAGAAATGCACATTTTAATTTTAACGGATTTTTACTAGACCTTTCCATATTAGTTGCCTAAAATCCATAGCAGTCTGTGGCCCAGGCCGCAGAGGAGCCTCAGGGCCCTGCGAACTTCTGTTACGGTTTTGCCAGGACTTGCCAGGCTCATCGGCCCCGCAGCAGAGTGTGAATGATGAGTGGCAGGAATCAGGCAGGTTGCTCAGAAGCTGGGCACAGATCCGGGCCAGACGGTGGGGAGGCTGTGGGACGCGGGGCAAGTGGAAATGGAAATTGTTCATTGTAGCTCAGAGGCAGCGCACCCCAGCTGCTCCTCGGGGTTGAGCAGACGGGGGTGTGAGTCCTGGAGGAAATCCTCCACCTGGCACAGCGGGGGGTGGGGGAGGAGGGGGATGCCACAAACTCTAAGAAGGGGGCAGCGCGTGGTAAGTGTGGAGCAGGGGTCTCTGGGTAGTGCCTCTGCTCCTGCCTCTCCCTCCTCTTCCCACACCGTTCTTGGGAACCCTCTTCTGCAGGGATCCCCAGGACCATCTGGACCCCCCGGGCCTCCTGGACACGTTGGAGCTCCTGTAAGTAAAGGCTTGTCTCTGGAAGGGCTTCTACTTTCTTCTCCAGGGATCGGGACCCAGGCCCCCTGACAAAACCCCCTCCTGAGTCTGTACACAGGACCCGCTGCCTTGCACGTATCAGTGGCAGTGAAATGCTGGTGTCTCTCTCTCAGACTAGAAACGCCCTTAGGAACCCCCTGGAGATCAAGTTTAAAGGCACATTCCCAGGGCACCGCTCCCAGACAGTGATGCAGCAGCTTCGGGGCCCTCCTGGGAATCGGCATTTTTACCCAGCCCCCAGGTGTTTCTGACACCTGACCTAAAGAAGCCATTTTTTCCCCAGCGGTCCATTCCGCCACTCCACAAGGGTGTGAGTCTAGAACAGCACCAGACCCATGATGAATGTTCAGTAACCACGTGCCCCTTGAAGCAAGCGATGAGTAAATAGACGTGGTGTATAAGGAACAAAGTGGCTTCTTGGATGTCTGATCCTATTTTTGGTTTGCATTAAGAGATTTGAGATTCTCTCCAAAGGAAAGCAGCGATGCTAAAGGCCTTTCAAGCAAGGCAGCCTGCGTTGCCTTGGGAGGCATTTAACACCGCTGATCTCTGTGTGTCTGGCCAAGACATTGGGACGGGATTAAAATGGCACAATGTCCAGCTCCCCCCAGAGGCCTGGGCGGGCCATGGAGCCTCTGTCCCCTGGGGTAGCAGCCTGTGGTTCTGGCCCTGTGCCTCTTCTCCAGGGACAAATGTGTAGGTGTTATTCCTAGAATCAGTAAGAGGGCCTGCGCAAGCTTCAGTGTCCCCTCCACAGAATGCCCAAGGGCCCTTTCTCCAGGAAAGGAGAGGAGAGTGGGGCCGGAGGGGGTTCCCACAGTAATGCATCCACGCCTCTCCAGCAGGGCCGTGCACTGAGCCGCGGGCCTGGCCCTTGAGCCTTCCCAGGGGAAGCTGTGGTCTCATCAGCTGGTGCCGGTGGCCCTGGCATCCCCCTCCGGACCCGGCATGTGGGAGAAGAGCAGACGCTCTGTGTCATTCTCAGCTCCTGCATTTTGAGTGTGGGCAGTAGCCTGCTGCCACAACTTCTACAGGATTCTGGCGCTAACCAAGTGATTGATGTAGTCACTCACTGACTCATTTATTCATTCAGCAGGTGCTTGTGAATATCAAGTGGCCGGCACATTCTAGACTCTGTGGGGGTGCAATATTGAAGGAAAGAAGGCACCACTCTCTAGGGGCTCACATTCTCCTTGGAGGGGGCAGAGAAGATGTGGGCTGGGAGAAGAGGAAAGCATGGTGCTGTGGGCGGGGTAGGGGATAGTGATTGCATTTAGATCCTGTGGTCAGAGAAGCCCACAGCCTGGCTGATGCTTCCTTCAGCTCTGCTCACAGAGTGGAGGGGGTTCTTAGCATAGGATCTGGTGCTGCTCCTGAGGAAGGTGGAGCAGATGAAAGACTTCATCTCCGCCTTCTCCCCGGAGGAGGTAGGGAATGTGGCTTTAAGGCACCCAGATTTCACGATCTGGATTTCATGTTCACGCTGGGATCGCAGGTTCCAGGCAGCAGGGGAGGCTGACTTCAAAGCCACATTCCTGCCATTGGCTGGGTGAGCTCAGGGGCCAGGCATGTTCAAGCCTAGCCTGGGGGACCTGGGGAACCGTGGCCAGGAAACCAGCCCCAAGAGCTCACCTCGCACCCCAGTGGGGACCTTGCTGCCCAGGCCTGAGGGAGGAGCACAGGGTACTGTACAGAGAGAGTCCTGAGAGACGGGATCTTCACCGCATCCCCAGGCAGGTTGTCCGTGGGGCCCCTGGACTTTCAGAACAGAGCAGCTGGGCTGAGGCATGTTTCTGATCTTCCCTCTCCCCGCAGGGTCTCCAAGGAGAACGAGGTGAAAAGGGAGCCCGAGGAGAAAAGGTATTCACGTCTGCCTCAACCTGTCCCCGCAGCTTTCCGTAGCAAAGAGAAGGGTGCCTGGGACTGTCCAGGCTGTGTGCGTGCGTGCGTGTGTGCACATGGGTGCCCATGCGTGTGTATGTGCACTGAGTGTGTGTGTGATGGTGCGTGTGCATGTGTGGCAGGTGAGGGCCAGTGCAGGTGGGGCATTAATTTCCCACAGTAAATGTCAGTTCTGGGCCAGGAGGCCATGGGCTTGGTACCTGCAGAGACTGTCGTCCATCACACGCACGGAGTTTGGGTTTCCAGGCTGGGGGGGTTGGAAGAGCCCGGATTGGGACTCACACAGTCCTGGTTGCTGCCATGGGCTCACATCTCACTTGGCAAGTTACATAACCTCTGTCTCGTCGTTACCCTGATTCTCAAACCAAAGGGAGGGTGCGTGGTGACAGCTGTGGTGTCGGGGACCCACATTTAGTCTCTCTCACCGGACATTGGGAACTGACCCAAGCTGAGAGTCTGAAGAGCAGACCCTCACCATGGCCGGCACCCTGGAGCAGGGCTGAGGGCTGCCATTCCTTCATTCTGTGCACCAGGTTACCGCACGGGACCCTCAGGCCAGCCCCTTCCACCTGTGCTCATGTCATTGCTCAGGGTTCAGCTGTGCAGAAACAGGACTGCAAGCCCCCTCCTGCCGACCTGCCCGCTCAGCATGGAGACCCTCGGCCCAGGCCCATCCCTCAGGTCGAGAGCTGGAACTTGGCCTTCCCATGCTGAGTCGGGTTCCAGATGCTTTTTCAGAGTCTGTCTGCGTTCTGTGCTCCGCAGTACATGCTCCTCTAGTTTTATAAGAAGTTTTGAAATCATTATTTTATTTCTATATCAATATATTTGGAAAATAGTAAAAAAAAAAAAAAAAAAAGCCTATAATCCTGCTATCCTGATACAACCTTGGAGAACGCTTTGGCCCGTTTTCTGTAGGACGTGTTCTTATAGATCTGATTTCTTTTTGCAGAGATGCATGTAACACATTCGATTTTGCACCCTACCCTATCCGTTGTCCCTGCACGCGGTATTTTTGCCCTTGCTGCTGTACAGTTTTTATGACTAATTTTCAGCGACCGGTGTTTCATTTCAACACCGTTTCGTTGCATGAATAGACTGTGATTTATGTGCCTGTACCCCTCGTATTGATCGTGTAGGGTTGTTTCCAGTTTTTCATGGTTAGAAATAATGCTTGGGTGAAAATTTTTAAACCGATAGCTATATTTATTCATTTAGTTTTCAAATTTGGGATCATTTCCTTAGGCTGCTGGTCCTGGAAATGAGATTACCTGTCAAAGAAACTGGCCCAATGTGTGTCTCTGGAAGCATGTTGCCACCTTGCTTTCCAAAAGGTTCTTTAGAGCAAAGGGAGGCGGGGTATCCCACCTGAGGCCCCAAAGCATGATTTTGGTTTGCATATTACATTTTAGGCATTATAACTTAAAAAGTAAAATCTCTTACCCCATGGTCATTGGGATTTGTGTCTCTTGGTTCTTTTGAGAGCTTTAACATGGTCCCGCAAATTTGTTTACCAGAAGTCTCCTTTCTGTGGCTCTCTGCTCCCTTCTTTACACTGTGAGGACTTTAAAGTGGCATTTGGAATAGCTGAGGATTCAGGCACAGGGTGGCATGGCTTGAGAGGCAGCTCAGAGTCTGGTTTGGAGCCCCTGCCTGAGAGCAGGCGGGATTTGGGAAACGAACGCTGTAATAGGGCTGGGCTGTAGGACAGTGAGAGGGAAGCTCAGGCTTGGTATCCGGAGTGCATGGCGAGCTCAGCATTGATTCTGACGAAAGCCCAGACATGCAGAGTTCCACCCTGGCTGTCACCTGAGGGCACTGTCAGAGACCCAGGCCCGTGCCAGGTTCAAAACAGGCCTCTGTACACCGTCTCCCTTAAGCCCCTACTGGGGCCTGTCCACTTCAGTGCCCTTAGAGTCCCTATAGTTTTCACCCTGGTTGGTCATTTGTACCACATCCATGTGTCTTACCCACATACATGTGTAGACCCCTCACGACTGGGGCACAGTGCTCATGTTCGTCTCTGGGCCCTCACTCCCTGGGGGCACACTCGACACAAAGCACGTGACCAGTCCTCATCCACTGACACTTTGGTGTGGCACTGGGCACCCGTCAGGAGCTGATGTAGGAACCAGGATTGATCTCCGATTACAAAAAGCCTTCACTAACAGGTGTATGAACTTGGACTTTTTCTGGAGAATGTGTAGGATGGATTTGGAAGGTGCATTCTAGCACTCAGGCTTAGATGAGGTGCCAGGAGTGGATGGTGAACAGGACATTGCATGGACCACATCACGTTAATTAGGAAATGCCACGGGCAGAAGGCTGGGCTCCCAGAGCAGGAACACAGCACCATCCAAAAGATGCTCTTCTAAGCTTCCTGGTTGTAGCAGCTACAGCTGAATTCGTGAGTTTGGGTTTCCCAGGGTTTCAGTGAAGACTGCAGTACAGAGCTCACAAGCCTCCCAAGAGCCAGCTCTGCCACTCATGGGCTGGGACAGCCACTTGATGTGCCAGAGCCTCAGTTTGCTCATGTACAGAGTAGAAATATTGATGTCTTCCCTGCCACTTGTTGGAAGGTGGGATAAGTGTCTAGCACATATCCGATACTCCCACAGATAGTTCCTTTTCCCGCCTGTGTTTTAGAGGAAATTCCGTCTGGACACACGCAGGGCTTTGTTCTTTCCAAAAGTCTGCTTTGAAGCAAGAGCTTCGTCCCATACGGCATTGGGCTGCTTTTCCAGCAAGTTTTTGGAGTCTTTTGTTAAGACTTTTTCGTCCAGCCAAGAAATGGTGCATTTCTATCAAAATCCTGAATTATCAGATCTGGAAAGGACCACAGAGAAGCCTGGAGAGCTCTTCTTATTTACAAATGGGTAACTAATCCCAGAGGCCATGTATTTCCCGATGCCACATGGCCCACTGTAAAGAGAACAAGTGCTAGAAGCTTCTCAATCCCAGTGTGGGCTTTCCCCTCCACGGCACACTAGGCCTGAAGTGTTACCAGGAACATAGGACAACTGATGTTCCCCTGAGCTCTCTCTCTGTAGATTGGCCACAGCCCAGCCCCCTGCAGGTATCTCACAGGGCAGCTCAGGAAGGAGAGGGCCACCTCCGGGGGAGGTCCAGGAGCGGGCGTGCAGCCAGTGCCCCCAATGGCCTCAGTCTCTCAGGGCTGCACCAGGTGGCTCATCGTGGCATAGAGGAAGCCCTGCACCATTTTGGAGCCAGCCTGTCTGCGTTTGAATCCCAGCCCTGAGCTCTGCAGACCTTTGGAGAGTTATTTCACATCTGAGCTTCAGATTTCCTCATTGCCAAGGATAACTGTATTACATGAAGGCTACCTTGAGAATCAGTGGAGTTAAGATCTGTAAATTGGGTAGAACAGTGCTGGGCAATATGTTCCATCTGTAAAGGATGGGGAGACAGCAAGAGAGAGACAGAGACAGAGAGAGAGACAGGGAAAGATACACAGAGAGAGGGGGAAAGCCTGAGCCTGGGCTATGCTAGCTCAGCTTTGGGTATGTTTCCAACTTCCTTGCTAACTTTCTGGACAGCCCGGAGGAGAGCAGTCCCCTTCTCTGCACCTTTATCTTCCCAGATGTCAGGAAGCCTGGACGACATCATCCTGTAGGCTCCTTTCCAGTTCTTACATCTTACCCTCTGATGGGTACTTAAAACAGTTTATTTTCTCACAAACCGCTCTGATTTCTTACCTCAGCAAGAAGGAACTTTCCATCTCCCTCTGAGACAGGCGCGTCAGTTGCCTGCCCTCTCACAGCTCGGAGCCAGGCCGCAGAGAGCCACTGCCCATCCGTTAATGAGGCTGCCTCCAGACAGCGACATGGCGGGGCGCTCGGTGTAAGGCGGGTGACCGCCCTTTCTTGAAGCATCTTCCAGAAGCTGTGGAGGCTCCGAAGGTGTGAGGGCAGCCTGGCAGTTGAGGGGCAGTCGAGCCCGAGTCCACCAGAGACTGCTGAGCCTGCGACAGCTGGCAGATTGCAAAGGGACTGGTCACCACGGAGCCAGAAGGCGGATGCAGTGTTCTGTGCGGAAGACCGAGCTGCCAGGACAGCTTGGGGTGCATGTGATGCTCACACTGTTGAGACCCAGGGGCCCTGCCCTGGTTTGGGGATAGGGCAGCCGGGACATGGCGCCCGAGGAAACTGGCAAGAACACCAGCTTTGGAATCAGAAAAACAGCAACAGCAACAAAACACGATTCTCGCACCGACTCTGCCCGTCCTGGCTCTGGGAACTCACAGGGCTCTAGCCCCACGTCCTGACCTAGCAGCACCCGCCTCGCATAGTGGCTCTGAGGGCCTGGCTGAGCCAGTCGTGAAGGCCCTGGTAGGGACTCCCTACACGGTAACAAAACTGAGTGGGAGTTTTGAAGGGCCTGAAGCCACGATCCGCCCTGGTGACACCGGCCCCCACCTCTGTCTTGGGAAAGCCCCTCAATCCGCCTCATTCTGGGAGGGCAGGAAGAATTGCCCACCGCGTCTCACTGTGCCAGGTGTTCGGCTAACATCCCGGCGTGCTGGGTGCACAGAGGCACGTTCCCTCTTTCACCCTGGGTGAGGGTCTACGTGGCACGTGCCCAGCAGACACCTGGCCCACGCCCCTCCCACACTGACCTGCACGCCAACACCCAGACCTGAGACTTGTCAAGGGCGAGGGTGGTTTCCGGCTTTAATGGGGTGCATGCTCCCCCTGGTGTCGGAGATCCAGAACTGCAGCAAGAGGGTGCGGCATGGAGGTGGGGTCCCCTGGAGCTTCTCAGGCGGGAGTGATTCCTCCTTTGAGTGGAGCCATCCAGGATGACTCACTTAATCTCATAGGACTGGAGGGCTATCGTAGGTGACCGAGTCCCGGTCCCCGGAAGGTGCGCAGGACAAGGAGGGGCTCCCTTGCATCTGTGAACACACACACATCCCTGTTGGTTAAGGATTGTGAGTGTCAGAAGGGGTCTTAGGGTTCTGGGAATACAGCCACCTTTCTTCTGTCCTTGCTTTTCATTATTTCAGCCCAGTGGGGAAACTGAGTCTCAGAGTGGGACAGACTCCACAGGCAGCAGCCCAGGTTGGCAGAAAACAGAATTAGAACTCAGGTTCCTGACTTCCAACTTCGGTTCTCCGTTCACATCACACCCCTTCCTGTCCCTTGAACTTCCACTCCGCTGGCCCCGTGTCTCTGGTTTACTTTTTTCTCCTTCCCCATCCTACATAGTCACTCTTCTTTGCTTAACTAGCTTTTAACATTGCACCTTCTACATACCACACGTTGAGCTATGCATTTTGCAGATATTAGCTCACCTAATCCTCACCACAGCCTTGAAGAGGTAGCTCCTGTATTTGCAGATGGGAGACGGAATCAGAGATGCCAAGTAACTGGTCCAAGGTCACACAGCTTGGGACTGGGACAGCCAGGCTTTGAGCCTGAGTTTTGGGGTTGGCCGTGGCTCCCTTTACCTCTGCTCCCCCCCAGGGCCCTGGCTGCCACTGTCTGCCAGCAACCAAGCAGGTGGTCAGGTGTCCAAACCCTGTCCTCTGTCGTGCTATATGATCAGCACAGTGGTAAGAAAACCACTAACCTCTAACCACAAGTTTAGAGGCCCTGCTGTGTAGACTGCTGTCCCCCGTCTGTCCCCGTCTTTGCTCTCCCTCTCCCCTCGTCTACGCTGGCCTGGTCATTCTCTTCCTCCCGCATTCCTGCTGGTGAACACAGGCATCTGTCGGCACACGGCTGTGTCCCACCTGGCCCTGCCTTCCGCGTGCTGGCTGGGGACACAGGCCGCAGATGCTGGCGCTCACCTGCGGCTGTCCTGAGTTGCTGCTGGGAGAAATCTTGCTTCTGGGCCTCACTGACTTTGATCTGCAGGTGCAAAGGGGTAAGAAATGGGGCTTGAGCCACAGGTAGAGCCCTCTGCTTTGTGACAGACCTTGTGAAATTGTATTTGGTCAACACATTTTTTTTGTTCTGCTGAACCCTGGGGAGGTGCCACATTCGGGGGTGACATTTAGTAGGGCTGGCCCTTTCTAAGGAAGAGAGCCCTGGCTGGATGTCAGGAGACCTTGTCTTCAGGCCTGGCACTGACGGCACTGGGTCTGTGTGACCCTGGACCAGATATACCCCTAAGGTCAGTTTTCTCACCTGTAAAGTGAGGGCATTGGATCCATGGGTTCTAAGACCTTGTCAGCTTAGTGGAAGAGACCAGAGTCCCCCAGCGTCCCCTGCTCAGGCCCTGTGGGCAGTAGGACTAGATGATGAAGGGTCCGGAGACCCAGGCTCTAGTGCTAAGGCAAGCGCATCCTGCTGGGGCTGAGTGGCTTTCCATCCGGGCCTCCGTTTCCTCATCTACTGTCTGCCCTCGAACCTGCTAGCCTCATGGCTGGTGGAGGGAGAGAAAGCTGGTAATGGATGGGGCATCGGTTGGAGGAGAGAAAAATCCTCTCTGTTCGCCTAGAGCTCCTATAATGAAAATACATGTTTAGAGATTAGTATGTAATAGTGCTTGAAAGTGGAAATGTGTACATCATCGTTCTAGAACTTTTGAAATCATTTCTGAAGGGCAGAGAACACATGTGCCTACGTTTACATCTATGTGGGAGGGAAACTGCAAACCAAGGTGTGGAGCTGGGGAGGTGCTGGAATGATCCCTGGGCTCTGCTCCGGTGCTGTGGGCAGCTAAGGACCTGGGGCAGCTGTCGGTGCTTAGCTGGGGCCCTGGCTGGGAGGGGCTGATTGGGCGGCTCCTCCCTGACCTCTGCTTTAAATGGCTGATGGGGGTGGGGGGGTGGGGAAGCATCAGTGTTTGGCCCCAGACTAACAGAAAGAACAGGTAGCCAGCAACGGCCAGAGGGAATGGGGGCATTCAGACCAAGAAGAAGAGCTGATGCCTCCCACCCATCAGGGGTCCGCCGGCCCTGTGGTTCCTGGCAGCAAGCTGCGGGGAAGTGGGTCAGTCCCCACAGGCAGGCAGATAAGACCAGTGCGGCAAACACGAGCAGAAGACCAATGCTCTTCAGTCATTCAGAGAAAAGCTACATCCTGAAAGATACAGCAACCTTTAAAATAAAAGAGAAAAAGCCAAGAAAGGATAGCTTAAGAGATGAAATTTTAGAGAAAGAGAGTCAAAATAACTTGCGTGTGTAGCCTTCCAGTCATTCAGTAAAGGTCAGTGGGGGCCACCCTGGGTCTCTGGGCTGGGCAATGGGGTGCGTTCACAGGAAGGGTGAACACACTCCCTGCCTCACATGAGTGAGAAGGATGGTGAAGTGGATCATAAACGCATATGGAATTAACAGCAATGAGGGAAACTCAGTAAGACCTGCTGGGGAAGGATGGGAATCTAATTTGGATTAAAAGGCCAAAGAGCTGACACTGAAGTGAGCCCTGAAGGGTGGTGAGGAGCCAGCAGAGGGAACAGTAGGTGCAGCGCGTGGAAATGAGAGAAGCCGCCGTGTTGGGGAGACTCAGAGAAGGAAGCCAGGGTGGCTGGGGTGGCACATAGTAGAATGTTCATGTTAGTAGGGACCCGCCTGTGGGAGTCCCCTTCTTCCATCAGCCGAGTTCTTAGTGGGGAGGAGACACAGCTGGGACACTAGACAAGGGGTTATCCCATGAGAGGAACACACCAGCATCTGTGGATTTTGGCTCAAGACAACAGTGCTGGGCTGCGAGAAAGATGGCGGCCCCTACTCACCGCCTATCCTAAGCAGGTGTTTTAGATAGTTTAGCTCAATCCTTAGTCATAGGTGTCTTCCCAGGAAGGGATTGTCATCGTTTCGTGACACGTGGTCAATAGAAGCAACCTCAGAGGTCACGTGGCTTGCCTGAGATTAGGCAGCTGAGAAGGAGAAACCCAGGTTTGAATGCAAGCAGATGGGTGGGCTTCGGATGGACGTGTGAATGATCGCTTACCAT
Organism: Crocuta crocuta; assembly: GCF_008692635.1. Classification (NCBI taxonomy): domain Eukaryota; kingdom Metazoa; phylum Chordata; class Mammalia; order Carnivora; family Hyaenidae; genus Crocuta; species Crocuta crocuta. Next base: position 7,356,583 of record NW_027551562.1, on the reverse strand, counting down.
CAGCCAGCGATTCACTTTTAACTCCAGGCACTGGGGACGTGGTGGATGTTCATACATATCCACTGGATGAATGAATGATGAAAAGACGTGCTCACAGTTTTATTAACTGCATTACAGACCATACAAGTCCATGATTTTGACCCCAGGAGATGAAGAGACCACGTGGTTCCAAAAGGCTACATGGCCTTCCCTTGGTCACAGATTTGGGAAATGCAAGGCAGAGATAGGGATCTGGTTTCTCTGACCTTTGGTTTATGCACTTTGACCCCCAATGCACATATATTTTAGCCTGTGGGGTGTGTGTGTATGTGTGTGTGTGTGTGTGTGTGTGTGTGTGTGTGTGTGTCTTGTATCCAAAGATGCCAGGTTGAGAGTAAAGGTTAGAAGAGTAAGACACTGAAGACCTTTGTGTTTCCTGATCGTGGCACTGACCACAAGGGTGTCCATTGGTTCTTCATTTCTGCATTTTCCTTCTCTTGCCAGGGGGAGCGAGGCCTGGATGGATTCCCTGGGAAGCACGGGGAGACAGGAGGGCAGGTAAGTGGGTGTCGGCTCTGGTGGCCCAGGCTTTGTTGGAGCAGTGGTGCCTGCCGTAAAGCTCTGTGGGGCCTGATTGCCTTGGTCTCTGGCTCAGATGGTCACACGGGCCTCTTCCAATACCAGGGTTTGGGGACCCCAGAGAACACACCCCTTTCTGTACGTTCTAACCTCATGTGATGATTACGGTAAAGGCCATGGACGACATGCACACATTCAAGGTGATGTGTTCATTGCTCTCTTCTGTGACAGACACACAGCACAAAAGCTCCTCAGTAAGGAACTAGTTGAACAAACCAGGAGGTTATAGTTGAACTGTAACCACATAGTCAAGGGGAATAATATGAAGCCATGGAAATGAATGAAACTCCTAATATACTGATAGGGATGTTCCACAGACACTCGGTTAAGCAGAAAATACAGGCCAGTGTAGAATGGCGTGGGAAATTGCATCGATGGCGTATGCAGACATGCATCTCTCTGGAAAGATGCTTAGGAAGCTGAGAACCTGCTTTTTTTTGGTTTATGGCCTCTGGAAGAGGCCCCTCACTGACTGGCAGAAGGGAATTTTTATGCACACAAATTCTGAAACATGGTGGGAATGTGTTATCCAAAAAGTAACTAAATTTAAATACTTAAGTGGTTAAAACTGTAAATAAAACCCCAAATTATACATCTGTTTTCCCAATTGAAGACAATTGGGAAAATACTTATTGGTGTAATGTAACATAACACGTTATCAGTCAATTAATATGTTCATACTACTAGCATAGAGATAAAACAATTACATAGATTGACTAAGTTTGACATATAAATCCCTTATCATGTATTAATTTCAATGTACACTATTAATATAAACTAAATTTATGGTTTATCCCATAACCCCCAAATAATATCTTGATTTTATGTTTATCGTCACTTAAATTGGAGCAATGCCTTTTTATGTCTTGGCCCTTCTCTTCACATTATGTCATAAACGTTCAACCATTTTCTTAAATATTCACCGGGGACAGGGCTCAAATGACCATTTACTGTTCTGTGGTGTGAATGTGCCTTCCTTTATTCATTTTTGCTGCTTAAAGATATTTATTGCTTGCTGCCTCTGTGACAGGGATGATGTAACACTAGAAATATCCACCTTCTTTTTTTTATTTAAATATTTTTATTTATTTCTAGGAGAGAGAGAGAGAGACAGCATGAGCAGGGAAGGGTCAGAGAGAGAGGGAGATACAGACTCCGAAATAGGCTCTAGGCTCTGAGCTGGCAGTCAGCACAGAGCCCGACGCGGGGCTCGAACCCACGAACCACGAGATCATTACCTAAGCGAAAGTCGGACGCTTAACCGACTAAGCCACCCAGGCGCCCCTAGAAATATCCACCTTCTGATGGCCCGGAAGGAAAACCCCCTTCCTGCAGGGGAATGGCAACAAAATAATGAATAGCAAGTAGCAAGATACTGATGGTATGGAGGCAGCAGTGAAGACAGCGAGCCTCACCGAGGGGCTCCTCCTAGGAGGGGATGCTCTGTCTGTTCTCATCTTTGCTGTTTACAGGAAAAAAGGGAACAAGACAGCTTGCATATACATCTTTGAGCACATCTCTACTTATGCCTTGAGAATGAGCTCTTAGGAAAGTCCCTTGTCCACAGGATGAACATTGGTTGTCCAGCTGCCTTTCAGATTCTTCCTCCTCTTAGGAGGAGACTCACAGGAGGGCCCCCAGGGTGGGGTGGCTCAGGGCCCCTCCTCACTTGTGCTCTGGTGGGAGGTTTACCTGCCCTGCTCTCCACTGGGACCCCCTTGAAAGTTTCCCCATGGGACTCCTGGAGAGGAGGGCTGGTCTGCAGCGTCTCCTACACTGGCCATCCGGGCCCTTGGTTTTTCCCTGCTGCACTGTCCGATCCTGGTCCAGGGTCCTGGCAGCCCTCTCCCTCTGCCCTCGGCCCTGGGGACTTAAGCCGGGCCTCGGCACCTTCCCATGACACCCCACAGATCATGGATGCCTGCTTCCACCTCTCGTCCAGAATCTCTCCGATGTGTCTTCATATCCTTCAGGAAACCATCCTTGCCTCTCAGAATGGGGGTCCCACACACTGCAGTAGTGGCTGAGTCCAGAGGGACGACATAGGATGTGACATTTGTGGGAGGAGGTCACTGAGAAGGAGTTTTCCAGCAGGAAGCCCCATCCAGGAAGTCTGATCTGTGATTTCTGGGGGGAGCACGAAGATGAGAGCTTTGGGGCTGCAAAGGCCTGACCTCTTCCTTCCTGGCTTACTGCCACTGACGCCCCTCCCTTTCTGTCCTCCAGGGAAGACCTGGCCCTCCTGGTGTGGCAGGGCCCCAGGGAGAGAAGGTAAGCCTGGCCGTGGGACGAGACGGGCTCTGGGCTCTGGGCAGGTGGGCACGGTCATGGCCACCTGAACAAATCAGGGCCCAGGCTAGAGTTCTGGGAGCCAAGCCCAGACAAAGGTGATGAGCTGGGCCTCAGGAACTCAGCTCACAAGAAATTTCTGGTTATTTTATTTAAATTTTGTTTTTCTACTTTGAGGAATAAAAATCCATTTTTAAAAATCCCTGTTATATAATACCCAGACATTATTAAAATATTATGCTACTTAAATTGCTTTTTGGGCTAAGGCAGGCTGTGAATTAATACCAAACAAAATCTGACAGACTCCACCTCTCCCTCCATTTCTCCTCCTCTCCTCTCTGCAACATTTTAAAAAATGTGTTTTTTTAAACCAGAATAATAATTCTGAAAATGTACTAGATCTTTCATGAACAAAATAAAGATTGCATCTCATCATACTGGTCATCTCCTTTAGAACATTCAACAAGGCTTCACTCAGTAAATTTGCTGCTTAGAATTTCTGTATCTCAGTGGGAAAAAAAGTGCTTGTAAAAAGTCTTGGCAGATTGTGAAATGCTGTGAAAATGTACGTGAAGACAATAGCCTTCCTAAGAATGCAGGGTGGCAGGGAAAAGTAAGAAGGGGTGGTGTATTCTGGGTTATAAGAAGAGGAAAAGAGCATGCGTTCCAGATACTTCCACAGGCCCTGAGGAATGACATCCAGCATCAGGTTTGAGAATAGCTGGGGAGGTGGGGCGGGGAGGGGTGAGGAGTCCGGGTGAACTAAGACGGATTCAGCCCAAGGAGACCACATCCACTCAGGGTCACACTGCGGAGCTCAGGTGAAGGTCACTGCCTGATGCACACGAGTCCCAGCAAATGCTGAGCAAATGCAGAGGAAGATTGCTCTGACTCTGTAGAGAAGCAGACAGGATGTGTGTTATAAATAAATAAATAGACCTACAGGCTGAAGAAGCCTCACCTTAGGAATGGTGGCTGAAGAATGTCAGTGTCTTCCAAGCTTGCTCACTTGGGCTTCACTTCTAACGGAGCTAAATTATTCTCTCTCCTAAGTATTTTTAGAGTTGAGATTTATATTGTTATATTACCCTGGCATCAGGATTTTAATATATTCTTGCAGTTCCTTGACAGGGGATGCTAAATTCTAAAATAAGTCATTTATTTCAAGTCACTAAGAGGGAATGATCCTTGAGCTTAGGATCTAGGGGACTCCTGCTACTGCCTGGTTGTGTGTGTGTGTGTGTGTGTGTGTGTGTGTGTGTGGGGGTGTGGTGTGGAGAGAGAGAGTGAGGGTGTGCGTGCACGCACACGCGCGAGGGAGAGAGAAAAAGAGAGAGAGAGAAACACCAACCTTCCACCTCATTTATAGATGTTTTTTATTTTTGGCCCCTGCAGTTTGGGAACAGATGAGTTATCGCTTATTATGATGAATACAGCAGAAGGTCTAAGACAAAGTCCTGGTCGTGGTAGTATTTGGGTCATTCCTTGGAATAACTAGGAAATGAGGGACGCTCAGGTGGTAAGATGCCTCACAACTCATTCTAAGAGAACATCATCAGGACAGATCTTAGATGTTGTATTATTTGAGAAAGCCATTGGAACCACAGAGCTGGTCTTTGATACCTGTTCACTCTACAGATGAGAGAACAGCGGCCCAGATAATTAGGGTGTCTTGTTTCAGACCCCACAGTGGCCTTGGACCAAGGCCCATCGGACTCCCTGCACACACAGTGATGCATTGCAGATCTCAGTGGCCGGGACGCACTCTTTATGCCATGTTAAGAGTCCTACTGGACTGACTCCATGCTTGTGTTAGTTGTCTGTTGCTACGTAACAATCCTCTGCACCTTGGAAGTGTAAAGCAACAATCAGGTCGTCTCACATAGTCTCCAAGGGCCATGATCCAGGGGCAGCATGGATGGGCTGTCCTGCTCCAGGGTCTTGCGCGAGGTTGCGGCCAGGCTGCCAGCCAGGGTGTGGTTAGCGAAGAATCTACTTCTGAGCTCACACACATGGTCAAGGCCTTGGTGCCTTAATGGCTGTTGGCCAGAGGCTGTGCTTCCTTATGACATGGCCTCTCTGGAGGGCTGCTCACAACAGGGAAAGCTGCTTTTGTGGAGTGGGTGGTAGTGACCTGAGGTCAGGGTGAGGGGGACCCACAAGGAAGCTCCCATCATTGTCATAACTTTATCTTGGAGGCCACGCAGCGTCCCTTCTGCTGTGAGCTGTGGGTCACGTAGCCTAGCACTGGCACCGTGTGGAAGGTCACTGCACAAGAGGGTGAGTACCAGGAGACGGAAGCTGCTGGAGACTCTCTGGGGGGGCTGACTACTGCAATGGCTAAATGACCCAAAATGATGCAAAAATGCATCACCTATGTGATGCAATGATTCGCGGCCAGGGTGTTGGTTCTATTACTTACTAGCTTTTTGACCTTGAAGAAGTTCCTAAGCATCCCATCCCTAAGATGGGAAAGAGTATCAGAGAGGAAGAGATTTAATCCAAGTCCTTAGAAGAAGACCAGACAGACGGAAAGGCTCCGGTGTCTATTAGCTACGTACACATGATTATTATGGATGAACTACAGGATCGTAGTTTTCCTTAATAGTGATTTAATATGTCAGGATGCTGGCTCTCCTAGTCTGTAAAATTACCTGAGCAAATGAGAAAGCATGTACCCATTAATTTCATAACTGTCATTGAAAATTCGCTCTTTGTAGTGTAATGATGATGATGATGATGATGATGATGAATACAACAATAAATACCACAAAAGCAAATGTGGTAGTGAGGCTGAGGCATAGTGGAAATGAAGGAAGGGGATAAAGTCATGAATCCAGAAGATTCATTATTCAGCCACATGTATCTAACTATCTCTCGTTTATATATGTGTTTATATATAAACACATATATACCTTATATAGATATCATATATATATGATATCTATATCATATGATATCTATATCATATGATATAGATATATGATATCTATATATATATGATATCTATATAAGATAGCCACACAAAAGTTACAGTATAGCTCAGAATGTCTTCCAACAATCATATTACCAAAATATTAATAAGCTTTGTGGGAGCCTGGGGAAAAACAAATCCTGCTGGGAAAGGGGGTCGAAGGACATTTATTCATGGAGAAATGGAGATGTGGGAGCTGGATTCTGAGGGCATGGAAGTTGTCGTGTGCACATGTCATAGAAACATCTGGAGAGGATCTAGAATGCTTAAAATGCAGCGTATGAGTGTGTGTGCACATGTGTGGGGGTGGGTGCCTGGGTGCCTGGTGGTGCCACAGAGAGGAAAAACCAGCATCGAGAGGTGTTTCTGAGACAGGACCCTGTTACTGTGAGTGCAAGCCAAACACAAGGTACAGCAAGAAAAGCTGATGCTCATTAACTCTCAGTTTTGCTGTGCAGCCAAAACCCTCCAAAAAAAAAAAAAATCTATGAAAAGAACATTTAGTAGGGAGCTTAGAAAAATGCCTCTTGCTGTGTAAACAGAGATATGTTTCCAAATCTTGGGCAGCCAGTGGGGACAGTGGAGTTGTGGCTGTGTCAGGGTCAGTGTCAGAGAAAACCCGCCCTGTCCATGTGGGGGGAGCAGTGCAGGACCACACATGAGCCTGGAGTCCCTCGTTCCGACTCCTCAGCATTGGGATTTAAGAGATTTTTCCATATTTATCCGGCAACTCATTCATTCTTTGCCAGCCTGCACAGTAGCAGTTTGTTCATGCTTCCCCGTGCTCCCTGAGCTAGCCTCAGGGGAACATGAGAACTTGTGTCCCCAAACCGTGTGCAGGGACATTGGCTATGAGGCATGCCCTTGTTTAGCTATGGGGCACTAGAGTAATAGCAGCGAAGATGTTTCTATTGCCGGAGTCAACAAGTATGCCCCCCGGAGAACCAAGCTGTAGCTCACACCCTGGAAACCTGACGCAGCCACAGTCATCACAGGCCAGGTGACCCCGAGGCGCTGGGAGGGGGGACACAGAACAAGTCTTTTGTACATGATGACCTAGCAAAAACAGATGGGAGTGATCACAGCATCTGTGCTACTTCTATGACAAACATGGAATGCTGACCACGTGCTGAACCAGGGACTTGGAGCGAAGGATGTGCCATCAGGTGTCAATACCACCCTGGCTGTGTCCACAATGGTGCCTGATACCACAGGTGCTCACTGAATAGTGGACCCAGAGCCGCGAGTGTCTGTGAAATCACCAGCCAGACCTAGGCCCTGGGCTGGATGCACAGACAAGGGAAAATAAAGCTGCTGTGATCTCGATACAAAGATAAGAATTAGACTCAGAAAATCTGAGAAAAGCTGTGAGGAGCAGGGAGGGAGGCCTGGCACGGCGGAGCTGGAGCTCAGAGGAGGCAGTGGTGCCATGGGCTTGTGTGGATAACAAGGGCCCCGAAGGGGTGGGGGCCAGCAGGGGGAGGTGGCAGAATATACAGCGGTGACATGCGTGTTGTTTCTGCACAGGGTGACGTGGGGCCTGCGGGACCTCCTGGGGTGCCAGGCTCTGTGGTAAGTGGGGAGCCATTCCAAGCGGTGGGAATCCCAGACTCATGTGCCCATGGAATTGGGGGTGTGGAAAGGTCCTCGCCTCTAAGAGTGAGCAAGAGCTCTTTGGACCCTATGAGCTGCATACAAGACTTTGAACACTAAAAGTGGGACAAAATCAGAGAAAAGTCGGAAATTGCTGCATTATGGCAGGCTGTGTGAATACCGTTAATGGGGCTGAGGGGAACGATCATTGAGAAAAGGCCACCATCTTTGCTGACACATGGTTTGTCCCACAGGTGCAGAGAGAGGGCCTGAAGGGCGAGCAGGTAAGGGGAATCCGGGTCCTCCCCCTGTGGGGTTCCGGGCGGGAGCAGGGATAGAAAGGCCACTGCCATGGGGTCGAAGCTGCTTGCTGAGCTCAGATGGAGCCTTCCCGAGATGGGTCAAGTTGACTTTCCACCAGGAATGCACATTCCCACTCTATATCTCTGGGTCTCTTTTTGGAACTCCAAATGCAGACTCCGAGTCGGCAAAGGGTCCTGAGTCATGGGGATGGGGGACCTGTGGCTAATGTGTGTTTGGCTTCTGTTACCAGGGAGCCCCAGGACCACGAGGTCACCAGGGCCAACCTGGGCCACCAGGAGCTCCGGTGAGTCACCCTCTCAGCCCAGGGTCTGCTCTGAGCACGTCTGGGTCTGGAACACAATGGTTTTCTGCCACTTAGCTCTTCGGTATTGCAGAAGCTGGTCCCATCCCCTCGGGTGACAGGTGGTGTTACCGTCCTGCACAAGAGCAGGCTGAACCCTGACGAGTGACATTACTGGCCACAGACCAGGCAGTTACCGAGGGTGGGACTGGAATTGAAACCCAGACAGCCTGACTTCCCAGCATGCCCGCCCCCAGGCACAAAGAGGCCGTGAGTGGGGTTTCCGGTGTGCAGTCTGGTGCTTAAGTTTCCATTTATTTATTTATTTAATGTTTATTTTCGAGAGAGAGACAGAGTGTGAGTGGGGGAGGGGCAGAGAGAGAGCAAGACACAGAATCCAAAGCAGGCTCCAGGCTCTGAGCTGTCAGCACAGAGCCCGATGAGGGGCTCAAACCCACAAACTGCAAGATCATGACCTGAGCCGAAGTCGGATGCTTAACTAATTGAGCCACCCAGGCGCCCCTAATGTGGGGCGTGTCCAGTGTGGGGCTCGAACTAATGACCTTGAGATCAGGAGGCACATCCTGGCAACATGCTGCTGCCCCTTTCAAATTATTGTGATTTGCTGAAGGAAATAAGACTGCTGTTATTTCAAAATGTCCGTAAATCAGATTTATACGAAGCCATCAAGACGCATCCCTCATTAGGGTCAATGTGTACGGTTTTGTTGGGGTAAAACTGGAAGGAACCTAGCAGATGTTTAATTCTAGTATAATTAGAACAATTTTGTATCAAAAAGCTCAGGTCAGAAAAGCTACCTTCTGTCTCTGTAACCTTGAATATGTTGTTTAACTTCTCTAAGGCTTGGTCCCCAGAGCTCCCCATGATCGTGATAACCATTGGGAGATTTAACAGTGGAAAGGACAGGTGATGAGGTGTGCTCTCAGTGTTTGGATATCTATGCATACACGCATATATATATTTCAGATCTATAATTGGTAAGTGCTGAAAGTCCGTAATAATATATATGTTTATCTGCAAACATATGCACGTTTGAATCTGCAAGAGCGAAGGTATTATTTTTGTTTTACCGGTGAGGACCTTGGTACGGAGATATTGAATGGATTGTACACAGTCACAGTAGAAATGAGCTTTGAACCTAGATGTGTCTGTCAAACCCATGCTCTTTTTATCTCTGAGTGCACAATGCAGTGATACTTGCCTGAAATGTGTAGAGGAGAATCATTTCCTTCACGTCCCCCACTAAGGAGTAAGAAACTAACAGTGCCTAGCCCTGATTAACCATGAGACAGCTTTCTCGATCTCTCATTCTGGATCCTCCCCTCTATGAAGATTTTCTTATGACAAATGAAGCAGGGGACAGAAGTCAGAAATCTTAAACATTTGTGGCCAACTATTAATGCTGGAGGTAGAGGGATGAAAACACATGGGCTGATCTCATAGTTTAATGAAGGACATAGGAAAAAAAACCCTAAGTGTTGAGTAAGCACTTGCAGTCTCTAGATGATTGACGAGATTCCCTGCCTGTGTTGTACCTGCAGTCCATCCCGTGGGACACAGACACACAGACCTGAGCCCTCAGCACATGCAGACACCAGAGGCCTCAACCCTGTAGCCCTGGGTGGAGCTGTTCGAGGTCCTGAAGCTGTCCCCCATGCTGGATGCTCTCCATAGAATGGGGCTTAGTGCAGGAAGGGCTGTTGGTGATGGAATTCTATTGCACGGAGGTCAGAAACACAACAGCCTGCCCCAAGACTTGTTGAAAGGGGGACCCATGAGGACTAGAAGGTTCTGAAGGTCAGGACCAATGTCTCTCCCCTCTCTAAATCCACAGTTTAGCTCATAGTGGGGACTTAGTACATGCCTGTAGACAAGTGACCTTATAACAGCTGCTCAAGCGGAGCATTAAAGTGGGGCCTGACTGCTGTGTGAGTTCACAAGGAGCGATATGGCCACGGAAAGAAAGCGCTTGGGATTGAACTGCCACATCTGGTCTCATGTCCCAGTTCTTCCACCAAAGAGCTTTGTGTCTTCGCTGATGTTACTTACCCTCCCTGATCCTCTCTTGCTTTATCCCTACCCGAAAATCATCATCACCATCATCCTCATCCACGTGAAGGTGCTGTGAGGGCTACATGAGCTCATGTGCAGCCTTATTAAGCCCAGTCCCCTTATCAGTTGCCATTTCTGTCTGGTTTGAATCCCTAGCAGCACCTGGCCCTGGGCCTTTCTGCAGAGCAGTCGCTCCCTAAATATTCATTGGATTGAATCAAACTGAGAAGCTGGCTTCGGTGACTTCTGTGGAGAGTGGAAAATTTTTGAGTTTGTGTTCAGCAGTCCCAGAGAGAGGAAAATGTATCCCCTTCTCTAAATGGAAAATAGTGCACAGCGTTCTGCATCCAAATGCTGGAGCCGTCCAAGAGGCTCACAGCCTTCGTCCTTCTCCCGAGATGAAACAGGCTCTGGCCATTTTATCAATGTCCGGTGGAGCGTGATACAGAAGGGCAAGTGCATGGATCAGATGCGAGGTGTTTGTTGGTGCTTAAGGAAAACTCGCTTATGCAGAGTCTTCCCTCGCTCTGTGCCCTGAGCGCCGCAGGATAATCCTTGTGAGGAAAGAAGATTTAAACCTGTAGTTTCCCCAGGCTTTCCGTTCGTGTGTTTATTTCCATGGTGTTATTAAGAGAAAAGAACTTGGATCTAAATACAGTGCTGTCACTTAATAATCATGCAAAACGTGGCAATAGTAGCTCTCTGTGTGACAACATTTGTTGGCGATGAGGATGTGGAAGTACAGAGGGGGGGCTTTTGGCCAGGATCCACCTGGGACATTGATGATCAAGTCGCAGAGCCGATGGCCTCATTTGCCCACTCTCACTGCCTGCCTCACTCAAGGCGTGGTCACGTGGGTGTAAATCAGGGGGTGGTTGGGAAGGTGGTAGTAGCTCTGCTGGGGCTTCTGTCTCCATTCTTCATGTGGGCCTCCCATCCACTCGGTAGGTAGGTATGTCATCCTTGCTTCAGAGATGAGCCAACTGAGGTTCAAGGATGCCAAGTGACTTGTCTGAGGTCATGCAGCAGATAGATGGCAGGCGAGAGGGTCTTGGGGGAAGGATTTGAATTATCAGGTCAGCATGACCCCTTCTGGTACCAGTGTTCTTTACTCAGTTGAAGCTGATCTTTCTTAGACCATTTCCTTTATTTGTCCAGACTGCCATAGTTTGCATGTCACTGTGGACCCAAGTCACATAACCCAAGCTAATTCTTGCTGAGCCAGCAACATGCAGGGGGAATCACACTGAGCTTACAGCTAAAGACACCTGGGTTCCAGACACTTCTTTTGTGTATGCATTATGCAAAGCTCGAATGCAAGGCATTTGACCCCTAATGTGTTCACTTTAAAGTGTGGATGATGTTGCTTATAGATTGGTTGCTGAACATACTTAATTAGGTCAGATAGGTGCACATATTTTAACATGTTAGATTTGGGGCACCTGGGTGGCTCGGTTGGTTTCTGACTCCTGATTTCAGCTCAGGTCGTGATTTCACAGTTTGTGAGATCAAGCCCAGCATCCAGCTCTGTGCTTACAGTGCAGAGCCTGCTTGGGATTCTCTCTCCCTCCCTCTCTCTCTGCCCCTCCCCTGCTCACATGCTCTCTAAACAAACAAACAAACAAACATTTAAAGTGTTATAGATTTGAAGGGACAGGATTTTTTTCCTCTCCTGACCTCCCAGTTTCTCCCATTGAGACAGGATGGTATATTCCTACCCAATGAGAGTGAAAAGGCCAAGTATAATCTGTGATGTTGAACTGTGTGTTGATCATTGTTTCTTTTCTTTTGTATTCCTTTCTCCTCCTCCTAAAGGGTCTGATGGGTCCTGGAGGGAAGGATGGACCTCCTGGTTTGCAAGGTCTCCGGGTGAGTAACATGTATTTCTTTTCTGATCCCTGGCTCACCCACGCTGGGGACCCCATTTCAGCAGTTCACACAGAGGACATGGTCCCAGCCTCATGAGCTTGAAATGGCTGTTGGGAGCAGATTGAAGGGTGAGATTTAGTTCACATATGAGTTCAGCCTGGAGTTGGGTCCTGGGGACATGGAGACGAGTCTGTTGTCTTCCGTGAGTCGTGTATATAGAAACCCTCAGCCTTGTGTGATCTGAGCCTCGGCATAAGGAAGCTCAGTGCTGAGAGAATTCAGGGAGAGGCAGGGCACCCAGGGCTTCCTGAAAGAAGTGATACTTGAGCTAAGTCTCCAGGAAAGAATTAAAAATAGGGATGAAAAATAGAGAGCTGCCAATAGGCTATTAGCTACTTTAGTCTAAATGTCCATATTGTTACTGAGTACTATAATATCTCGGTGTATTTCATTTCATTTAAATTGAGTTAATTAAGCACCTGTCTTCTAACCCAGATTATACATACTTTATGGGTTTGATTCACCGGTAAGCACCACTCTGACACAGTGTCCTGTGGTTGAAGGCAGAGGGATGGAGAAGCACATTGGGATTAGGTGTCCGCTTTGGTGTCCCTGCAGTGACTGAGATTGCCCCCCTGCAATCATGTGTTCTCAATTCCTAGCAGTGTGCCTGGCACAGAATAGGGACTCAATGTTCGCTGACCCCTAGTGCTTAAGCCTGTAGCGTTGTTTACTGGTTCACATTGAGACTTTCCAAGGCACGCAGCTGCCGAAGATGGGGTGGGCAGCCCCTGGAGGTAGTGTGTTCGCTGGCCCTGCAGGTGCTCGGTCAGAGGTCTGGTGACCACTGACAGGCAGGTGGGAATGGGGGCCTCGCATCTGGCAGAGGCCATCCAGCCCCATCTATGGCCTCTGTGGCCCAGAGATTCTGGAGCTCGGCGAGGTGGACAGTGTTCTAGGCATGTTGCGGATTCACTCTGTAAGGGGGGCGGACCCCCCTCCAGTCACGCTTTATATCCTCAGTTCTGAAACTGGGTGACCTGCCTTTATGAATCCACGGACTCCAGCCTGTCCTTACCCACCAGTGAACTTCCTTCCTTGGTTTTCAAACACCTCCGCATGCTATAGCCGTTTTGAACCCTAACCATTCTAAGAGGAACTCGTTTGGAAGGCCAGCTGAGACATGGAAAAGTATCCTGAAGGAGGGTTGGGTTGGGTGGGAGAGCGGGAAGCCTTCATCCCACTAGAGGAGCTTGGATGTTCCAACCTCAAATTCAGCATCACCAGCCCTGGCCTCAGTTTCCCTGTCAAATCCAGGTTGCTTCTCTTCTGCATAACGCAAGGGTCCTGGACTTTGCAGCAGGATGCATCTGGGTTTAAAGTTGGCCCTGCTTCTGGGCAGCTGTGTGACTCTTCAAGTCACCTGGCCTCTCTAGGCGTGTCCCCTTTGTTACAGTGGAAGGCATCACGGCCAGTCTGGTTTGGGGGAGAAAGCGTGCCTGGGATGGTGCTGCGTCCTTGAGGGCAGGAAGACACGGCCACTGTCGGGACTCCCATCCCCCAGCACGTTCGTGCACAGCCTTTTAAGTGAAAGCAGCAATCTTTGTACATTATGTAATTGATGTTTAGGTGAGCCTGTTTCGTCTGTCAACCTGATGCAAACATTACTTTTCCTAACATAGAATTAGATGTTGAATGGATATCTTGATACAACATGACTACAAGGTGTGTTTTTTTAAATCTACATCTCTATCTAATTGACTCTCCTAGGGAAGGGGAGAGGGGAGAGGAGGATACCCCTTGCTTGGAGTTTGCTTGTTGACACCCACGCTTCCTTGGGTGTGACTTCTTGGCACCCCAGGGGGTGTCCGTGTGTTCCCCAAGATGGCTGTTGTTGTCCCCAGAAACACCTTTTGATAAGATTAAAACCAGCCAGCCATGCGCTGGGGGCCTGGCCTGCCCCAGCCTTACCCCTGGGACCCCTTAGGCGGGGGCCTGGGACTTGCATACATGCACCGGGAATGGAGATTTGAGGGATGAAACAAGGAGACCCCGAGACAGAACCAGAGTGAGGGGAGCGCTGTGAATTGAGGTTTTGTGCTCCGCATGCTAGACCTCAGTGCTCCTAGGGAGGTGTGTATCGTCTTTGCACAGAGGAAGGGCTGCCTCTGATCTAACACCACCAGCTGCCCCTCGGGGATGCACACCGGGGACGGTGAGTCTCTGAAGCCTGATTTCGTCTTCTCTCCTCCCATGTGTCTGTCTGCCCACAAAGCCCGTGTCATGCTCTCATGATGCACAGGCACTCAGGCAAATGCTTTGAGAATCTCCGAAGAGATTATGGTCTCAACCACCAGGAGCTCCCAGAGCCCGAGGGACCTGAGAAGTACGGACAGATAACCCAGATGCCTCGGTGGGAACACTGCGTGTTCAGCGGAGAGGGATCTGGGCGGGAGGGGAGGGCACTGAGAGGGAGTGGGCGCTGGGGACAAGGCGGGGGTGTCTGAGGTGGCCTCGCAAGGGCCGGTACATGTGAGCAGGAATCGATGGCTGCACTGGAGAGAGTGAGGCGGACCCAGGAAGTGCTCCCTGGAGAGGATGTCCTGTCTCTGGACAGAGAGCTGAAGAGGCACGGGCCCTAGGAGCGCCCAGCCCTGGCCAGCGGTGTGCCGGGCGGTGGGGACGCGCTGGGGATGCGCTGGGTCTGGCACAGGAGAGTGAGCCAGGGGTCACGGGCAGGGCGAGGTATTGATGGAGGGAGGGCTCCTCCCTCGTCGTGCTCCCTCTCGTGAATGGAGGCCGGCCACTGTGCGTCTCTGGGGCCCCCTGGCTCTCCCGTGGTCCTCCGTGAGTTCCTGACTCGGCTGTGATGCTCCCCATGGCTGATGCTAGTCCAGTGGCTGCATCTGCGGGCACGCGCTGCAGAGACTACTCGTGATGTTGGTGTGGGCTGGGCCACTGCTTCCTGTTCAGTCAGCCTCTGGCTGAGTCAGGAAAACCCGAGACGGAATGACTGACTCAGAAAATTATCTGTCTCTCCTTCCCTCGCGGTGACCTGTCATTTCCTCGTCATCTGCTCCAACTGAAACATCACTCCCTGGTGTCACTGCACACACTCGGCCTATAAAGGGGAAGAGACAAGACAATGACAAGCCACAGGACCCAGGAATTGAGATGTTGAGACTAATATACAGGCTAGGGGAAAGGATCCGGCTCCTTTATTTTAGAGATTAGTGACAGGCAGACAGTGTAATCTCCGGCAAGGTAAACACGTTAATTTTGGACAAGGCTGGTATTTTTCCACAATGACATAGTGAAATAGGAAGATTGGGAGCTGGGCACCCCCCAGGCCCACCACCCCCATGCCATACCGCAGCGTTACGGCACAGCAGGCACCCCTCTGCATAATGTCAGTCCATCATCGCCTGGCTGGGCTCCCTGCCCTAGATGGAGGGTAAAGGGTGTGTCTCTGAGGTTTTCCTTTCATCCCACTTGTCTGAGCTAGGCACTGATGGGGAGCACTGCTACTTAGCTAAATATTCCAGAATGTTCTGGTCAAGGGCACTGAAGCATTTGGGCACTCAGAAACATCCACAGGGTTGATTTAAAAAAACCCAAACTCTTCACACCCTAATCATTCACCCCAAAATAGACCCTTTTGTCACTCTCACACTAGCCTATTTTAATTTTTGTAGAGGACTTCTATTTTTTTCTTTTTTGAGTATTTGTTTATTTTTGTTTTCATGAATGTAAGTCTGTGAGAACATTATTTTTGTATCTGCAGCACTTAGAAGAGTGCCTCACGCTCATAAAACATGTATATTTTTATACACACATAAAAAGTACATAAACAACACGTCTCAGCATATAAGATCGGCATAAGTGCGTAATGTTGCAGTGAGCAGCTGACCAGAGTGCACGGGTGAGTGGCTCACACTTGCACGCTGTTCTCTGGGCACTGAGTCCATGCACACCATGAGGATGGCAGGATCCAGAACTGGGCATCTGGTCACCCAGGTCCTGACCCTCAACAGTGCATGCTGCTTTTTATTTTAATGTTTACTTCTGAGAGAGAGAGACAGACAGACAGAGACAGAACACAAGTGGGGGAGGGGCAGAGAGAGAGGGAGACAGAATCCAAAGCAGGCTCCAGGTTCTGAGCCATCAGCACCATCAGCACAGAGCCTGATGTGGGGCTTGAACTCACAAACCATGAGATCATGACCTGAGCTGAAGTCTGACGCCTAACTGACTGAGCCCCGCAAGGAGCCCTGAGAAAATATTAAGACACAATCTGTAGCAGGTGTAGAACTAATACAGGGTAGGAAGGAAAAAGCAGTGGCTGCATGGAGAACGCTGAGCAGGCACTTAGCTCGGCACCGGACCCATGTTCCTCACTAATGTCTGCAAGGGTCCTGTGAGGTAGGGCAGTTTTATTCCCATTCTGCAAATGAAGAAACCAAGACTTAGATGTATATGTCAAATTACCCCATGTCACATGGAGTATAGATGATGTGGCAGGGATTAGAGTTGAGCTCTGCCTTGCTCCAAACCTTCACTGTTTTTGCGTTAAGAGGCAGCGTGTGGCTGTGTGTGTCCATTGACACACCAGAATCCTTGTCTGGACACCAGCAATCTCAGTGGTGGGTGCCTTGGAGAAGTCCAGGACCCCTTAATCACTGCCAGTGCCTGTTCCGAGGATGCATTGGATACACACGGCTTTAATCTCCAGCCATTGCCCTCGGAGCTGAGGGTCTCCTCCTGAAAGCGATCAGATCTGTCCGCTCCCGTTATTGGTAGATTTGAGGCGGGAAACACGGGTGGTCATTTGTCAAGTGGCAACTTGGGTTGAATTTGTTTTACTTTTCTGTTTTTAAAGCCTTTTTTCTTGCCGTTCCCTCCTCTACCAGATGGTAACAGCGTCGTTTGGATCACAGGCTACCGTTTGATTCATTTTGTGGCAGGGAGCCAAGGTTTATATCAGGACGCCCTAGGTTTTCCCTGAGCACCTGGTTTCAGCTCCAACCAGTAGAAAATAATCATCGGTGACATTTGGATGCATGGAGAACAGGAACTGAGCAAAAGACCATACGGCACATATTAGAATCACTCTCACCCGCAATCCCTTCAGCTGTGAACGGGCCCGCACACGGCTGTGCTCACGCGCCCTGGCTGGGAAGGAACTGCTGTTCTGCATTTATGGGCTTCCTCTTCTCCACGGGCGGATAGGCAGCCTTGGAAATATCAGTGCCACTCAGCATCCTGGCATTCAGAGTGGCTTGAAAAATCTGCCCTCGTGATAAATTACAAACACTTGCCCAGATATTGTGTAGGGTAGCAATTTAAAAGAGAAGAAAAGTGAAATAGAGAAATAGGCTTATTATTAGTAAAATAGTTCTTTATTGCTGCAAAATTTGCTCTGGCCAGCAATTCTCAAATCCCCACCGCCAATTATAGGTCCAAACCACAGACGTTACATAGCTGCTGCTGCCGCATCCACCCCTGCTAGCGCTACCACCTTCACCCCTGCCCGTCCCTCCCCCAACCACCATCACCACCACCACCATCATCACTACCATCATCATCACCACCATCATCATCTCCACCACCATGACCACCGCCACCATCACCGCCACCATCACCACCTCCACCGCCATCACCGCTCCCATCACTCCCAGCCATCGCCACCATCACTACTACCCATGTCCTGACGGTAGATCCCATGCAGAGCACTCTCTGGGCATTATCTCACTTAATCTCTGTGGCACTATTGGGAGGTGGCAGTTTTGAAACCAGATGTGTTTGACACGTGGTCTTTTACCCACCTCAGGGGCTCAGAGGAGCCAGAATCCTGCTATTACCATTTTCTCGTCGCCATAGCCACCATCATACCCCTCCTCATCCCCGTGGCTATCTGATATGTTTGCATAATGCTTTATTAGGCCTTGTAAAGCACTTCCTCAAATATTGAATTATTTCTTCCACTGCTATCTTTTCAGATAATTACAATGATTATAATTTTCCACATGATGAAACTGAGATGCAGCAAGTGAAGTGGCTTGCCCTTCCCCATCTACCTTAGATTCTAACTTCATTTTCTTATAATATGGTAGAGAAAGGGGGTCGGGAAGGAACATGGAGAGCCCCTTTGCTTACACCGTGTGGCCAAGTCCTTATAACTACTTACCTAGAACTTTATGCCCCATCACAGCTCATTAGCCACCCAGGCAGTGCCAGGGACTCTGCATATTCAATATGCTTTTGTCACATTTCTCATTATTTCTGGGGCTTCCTGGGAGAGGTAACACTGGCCTGGGGTAGGATTCTGACAAGTTGAGATGGAGTGTGGGTGTTACAGACAGAGGTGGTAGTGTGAGCAAACTCTCGGAGGCCAGAGGCCCTGGAGGGAGGCATTTGGGGCCAGGCTAAGCAGCTTACCTGAGCTGCTGCTTAGGGACGGGAGCGTGGACACTAGATCGCAAAGGCATGTTAGGGTCACAGGACCATCCATTTCCAAGTAAAACACCTCAAATGCTAATGTGTTTTAAATCAGAAGGAGACCCTGAACGTTTTAGAGGTGGGAAGTAACTCAGGCAGAACTTCCTCCCTTTAGAAAAATTGTCTGCCAGCACAGGGTGTATGTATAGACAAGTAATGAAATTTGTAGCAGGAACAGGATGGCCCAGAAAAGTCTGGAGGGAAGGGGCTGGGCACGTGAGCAGGGTCAGTTCTGTGGTGGCAGGAAGGCAGGAGATGGGAGGGAGGGAGGGAGGGAGAGAGAGAGGAAGAGAGGAAGGAAGGAAGGAAGGAAGAGGAAGGAAGGAGGGAGGGAGGGAAAAGGAAGGAAAGCTCTGAAAGGCACTGGGACAGCTCTGGATGCTGTGGGGGGAGATGTGAACATGGGTGCTGGCATTGGCCAGAGACTCCCCTAATGTCGCCGTGGGTGATGTCCTTTCCTGGGTGACCCATGCAAGATGAAGCCACCTAGTGACCACAGCTAGGATCATCACAAGGGGCTTTTTTTTTTTCCTTTGGCCTCTTGCCACCTTCTTGCTTTTTTCCTTCTCGCTGAGACCCTCCTCCTGGGTTGTTTGCTTCGCCAGGTGCTCATGCTTGCATGTCTTTCTCGCGCACCACACTCTCCTGTCTGCCCGTAATTCTCCTTTCCCGGGTCCAGTTGTTCAGTGCCCTGGCACGGGAGGCACTCCTGACCCCATACCTTCCGCAGATTGCGTTACCGTCTTAGGTGCTCATCCCCCTGAGCATTGGTACCGTCATTACACAAAGTCCCCAAACAGTGAAGCCGGAAGGAAGCTGCTGAGACTGGCACCTCCCTCCAGAGGCAGTAGGTCCCTGGGAGAGGGACACGGACAGGCACCCCGATCTCATCAGCGGTTTAGTTGGTTGATCTGCTCCACCACCACCCGGGCTTTGCATCCCTCCTCCTGCGCTCCAGCCCCTTTCTACCAACCGTTAAATGATCCGGTTCTCCATTTCAGCCTTTCCTCTGCACAGAGTTGCCTTGCTGGCCTGGGTTCTGAATTCTGACGACTGCTCACCAGGCCGTTCCACCGACCCTGGGGGAAAATGGTTTATTCATCTTGTAAATAACCGGTGACTCTCCGTGGAATAACCTGCCAGCGAGTGGAGGGGAGTGTGTCTCCATGCAAAATTGAGGATGTCTGCTTTGCGTCCCCTGAGGGAGGGGAGCTGCTTTGCGTCCCCCTGAGGGAGGGGAGCTGGCAGCCCTTCGCTCTC
>NW_027551562.1:7322427-7336657 GCF_008692635.1 Crocuta crocuta | reverse complement strand
CAGAGCAGGATCGGGTGGAGGCCCAGACAGATGCCTCCAGGCCCGGCTCATTTCTGAAGGTCCAGGACCACATTGTGAATTCTACCTGATGGCTCAAGAAGCGCATTCTGGCCTAGGCCTCACCGTGCCTCCGAGCCGCTGCGTTCCTGGCTCAGGGGGTGTGGACCTGGGGCTCCTGAGTCAGGTCACCTGCAAGTCTGTAGACTGCTAGGTTGTGTCTTCCTACCCTTGTGCGTCCCCCTCCCCCCACCAGGGCTGTTTCCCCTGCTGTTGTCTGGGCTCAAGACCACATCAGTCCTGAAGGGCAGTTTGTCTATGCAGCCCACAGATGTTTGCTGAGTCGCCACCATGCGGCGGGCACTGTTCTGGCCCACGAGGAGAGCACTGAACAAGGATGGAGCCAGGCCCTGTTTCTGGGAGGCTTGCAGCCCAGTCCGGGCAGGCAGGCAGGCAGGGGCCAAATACACACATCAGCGGCGTATCCGGTAGCAGCACAAAGAAAGCAGGAGCCAGCGGGAGAGCAGATTCCAGCGAAGACGTGTGAGCAAGAGGGCCTTTGGGCAGAGACGGCGTGGGCACCTGGGCAGCCGCGTGCTGGGCAGGAGCACACGCAGGCGGCAAGACCTCGAGGCGGGAGCGTTCGGCGCATTCATCCTGGAGGAGGGCACCGGCTTGGCCGGAGTGAGGGAGAGCGTGAGCGCGTGAGGAAGAGGGCCGTGCCGGTGGCAGGAACGCAGTGCTGGAAAGAAGGGCAGGGCCTCGCGCTTTGCTCTGGGAGGTGTTGCAGCGGTTTGCGCAGGCCTGATTTCTGTTCTGAGAATGTGGTTCTGGAGACTTTGGGGAGATGGCGGGAAAGGGGAAGCGTAGGGCCAGGCGTGAAGGAGGGCTGTGGCTTGCAAGGCCCCCACGCTGGTGCAGAGGTGATAGTGGAGGCCAGCCCGGTGGTGGTGTGACCAGGCAGAGCTCTGGTGCAGAGGTGATGGTGGAGGCCATCCTGGCGGTGGTGTGGCCACACAGAGCTCTGGTGCAGAGGTGATAGTGGAGGCCAGCCCGGCGGCAGTGTGACCAGGCAGAGCTCTGGTGCAGAGGTGATGGTGGAGGCCATCCTGGCGGTGGTGCGGCCACGCTGAGCTCTGGGAACAGACCGGCCCCTCCCTCTGTCCTTCCTGCTGCTTCCAGAGCCAGCGCAAACGGACCCTGTGGTGTGGTTACTCAGCATCTCTGGCCCCTTGGGTGGCTCCATGTGACACAGGGCACTGACGCCCTTCCTGACCCCTGCTGGCCTCTCTTGCCATGCCCCGGCCCTGTCGCCTTCGGTCATGAACACATCAAGGCTCGGCCGAGACCCTGCTCCCACTTGCCTGCTCCATCCCCTGCGCTGAATGTGTGTCCCACTGATGCTCTACCCTCCTTCTTCAACGCTAACCTCAGCACCTCCTCCAGGAAGCCCTCCCAAGACCTTGCGGCAGACCTGAGTCTACAAAGATGAGCTTATCAGGAGTGTTATAATTCCCAAGGCTCAGGACTGTGAGCTCTCAAGGCCATGGCCGAGCCCCGGGAGGGCCCGCAGAGCTGGCACGGAGCAGTGGGCGTGAGCGTGCTGATGAGGAGGCAGGACAAGGCTGCAGACCTGTGTCTTGGGCCTTGACACCAGAGGGCTAAGTGGAGGTTGGGAGACTGGTTTTCAGACTTGAAGCTCCTTAAAGAACATTCCCTCCCGGCTCACCCAGATGTCTCCTATGCAACCATAAAATCCTCGAGCCTAATAGTGCTGTACCGATGACATGGCCGTTTCCTGATGTGGAGGCGGGCTGACTGCTCAGCCAGCACCACACGGCCCCCCCACCCCAGGGCAAGGGCCACTTCTGGGAGGTGGGGGCAGGGGGGTGGCGGACACTGTCCTGGGCTCCGCAGGCCCTGAACGCTCACGGAACACGGGAGGAGGGGGAGCAGGCAGGCGGGGGCGGGGGCGCACCCCTGGGGTGGGCTGGGCACACTGCAAGGGCCAGACAAGGCCTTATGTGGGTGCTCTGACTTCTTCGGAGAAACTGTAAGGGGAAGAGGAAAAGTCCGCCGTTCCGTCATTCAGATACCCGCTTACATAAGACACATGTGGTGTCTATACAGAAGGCCAACCGGTGCACCCCTGAGCGCTGTCCCAGGGCGAGGCTCCCAGGTTTAGTGGAAGGGCAGGGTCGGCCCCACAAGATGACCTGCCGATCACGACAACAGCCGATCAGAAATGGCCCTAATGACCTACCCGCCCGTGTGTCCCATGTCACCCTTCCGGTGGACACTCGTAGCTGTGGGCACATCAGGGTGACCATCCTCCTGCGGACAGGAGGCTCCAGAGCCTGCTCGGGGGAGCCAGGAGTCACCAGCAGCTGGAGTGAGACGCTGCAGCCACAGCTCGTAAAGGAACAGGGTGGGAGGAACAAGGGAACGTGAGCACGCATGTGTGTGCACGCGTGTGTGCCTGTGCGTGTGTGCCTGTGTGTGCGCGTATGCCTGTGTGTGCCTGTGTGCACTTGTGTGCGTGTGTGCACGTGTGCCTGTGTGTGCACACGTGTGTGCCTGTGTGCGTGCGTGTGTGTGTGATGCTTGTCTACACACAAAATGCCTCTGCAAAGATGAGCCGATATCTGGTGGGATTAGCTGCTTTCAAGGAAAGGAACGGAGTGGCTGACGGCGGGATAAGGAGATGGATCAGGAATCAAGGATTCCTTTCTGTACCTTTTAAACTTTGGACCACGTGTCACCAAAACCATCCAAGTTGCAGCGCTGAGCCTCCCTGACCCCAGAGCCTGAGTCCTCTGTCCCTTCTCTCTGAGGGCGTCATCCCGCCAGGTGGGGGGTGTGAGAAGTCAAGACGGCAATGACCTCTGAGTCGTTGTGGACTGGTTCTGGGCACCACTGTCTGCTGTTAATTCTGGTTTCTTCTTTTGTCCTCAGGGAAAGAAAGGGGAAGTGGGCCCACCTGGATCCCCTGGACCGCTGGGGCCACAGGTAACCACCGTCCTTGCCTTCTGGGCCCTATAGCAGCCCTGCCCCTCTGGTGGAAGAGGTGATTGGGTGGCAGCTCCGAGGTTGGTACCACGGTCGTGTGTGGTCACCTCGGCAGAAACAACGCTCAGCGGGGGGTCCTGGGTCATCCCGTCTCCCCTTCCCATCTCCCCTGGCCCCCCCGGCCTCCCGCTCCTGTGCCAGGGGAACAGCCCCTGTCTGCTCGCCCGGAGGAATTTCCGCCCACAGTGCAACCCAGGGAGGCCCTGCGTGATGGGAAATGGAGCAGTGACACCCGGCCGGCAGTGCCCTGCACAAGGTGCCCGATGATGGGCCGCGTGCAGCTGGCCGGACGGGGCAGGGAGAAGGGGCCTTCCCGGCAGGGGCTCGGCTCTGCAGGGACACAGCCTGTGTGCAGGTGTGGACAGGCCTGTGTTTGGCTGGAGCTCACGGTACTGAGCAGGGGTGGCTGGACCACGAATTCAGAATCGGAAGGGCCTCGGCCGAGGGACCAGGACTATGCAAAGGGCAAATGCTCTAGGAGGCAGCAGACCCGAGCTCTGGTTTGCACCTGACTTCCTACGCACCGTGACATCGGCCAGCTTCCTCCCTTCTGCGGGCCTCATTTCCCATCTGTAAAGTGAGGGGGTCAGGCCCCCTTCACACTCTGTGCTGTGCTGTGCTGTCTCCCTCCCTGGATGCTCCCTCCACCTCCCTGACTCCCTCGCTCTTTGAGACTCCACTCTGGTGGGACGTCCTCTGGCCCTGTGTTTTGTCCAGCTCCTCGCCCCCACGTATATGCAGTCGCTTGCGGCTCCCCGGGGACCCCACAGCCACCCACCAGATGGGCAGAACCAGGGTCACCATCATTTCACAGATCAGAGGACAAGACTCCCAGATCCAGAGAGGCTTGCTCAGGGCCACTGGCTGCCCAGGCTCCCTCACTCCCAGGTGACCTTGGCCCCGGCCCATCTCAGTGCCCCGTACTTGTAAATGCTTAGAGCGCCGGGAGCCTGGGCCGGATGTGTTCAGGCGTTGGGGTCGCCCTTCACTCTCCCTCCGCCTCCTGCATCCAGCCCCGCTCCCTGTTCTCCTGCACGGTCTTCCCTCGCCCAGCAAATTCGTGAGAGGAGCGCCGTGAGCCGAGGGAGCACGCTTCTGGAGTCAGAGGCCGGGTTCAAGTCCCAGCCTCGCCACTTTGCAGCCGGGACATCCTGGGTAGTTTTACCTCCCGCACTTCAGTTATGTCAGTTGTTAGAAATGCCGATACANGAAATAAATAAAACATTAAAAAAAAATAAAAAAAAAAAAAAAGAAATGCCGATACAAATAAAGGACAGGGCGATGCTATAGTTGAAGAGAAGAGCAGGCAGGTGGCCCAGGGGATGAGGTCCCCGAGGCACAGGGAGCACCAGGTGGGGACCCTGTCCCTGTTCTCCTGGCTGTCACCCTGGAGGCGGTGGCAGCTAGTGGGGCGCCTGCAGAGTCATTAACGGGCTCCTCGCTCTGCTCCTCCATGAGCCGCAGGAAAGCAGTGGGTTTTACCAGCCACCTGTCAGCTGACCCTCCCTCTCCTCCGTCAGGCGTCCCCGCCGGGGAAGGTGCCCCCTGCACATCCGAAACCTGCTTTTACTGCCCTCTGACGTGTCAAGTGTCCTGCTGAGTGATGGGCGCCTTGCACACGATCTGACACTTCATTTTAGCACCTCCCATTCGGGCCGGACCCGGCTTGCCATATGGGCGTGTAAAATCAATCATCATTCACGGTCTTCTAAAGATTCCACATTCGCTGTGGCATTTTGATGTTAATAGTGAAAAACAGAGTGCCGCTTGCATGTGTTTTATTACCTTCCTTTCCAGTAGCAAAGCTTGTGTATTTCAAATCTTGGCCATGCATGCTGCTCCATCAAATTATTTGAAGCCACAATTTTTTCCCCTGCCTACAACCCCTTTTTTTTTTTTTTGCTACCTCAGAGAAATAGATTTCTTTCTTTCACTTTTAATTTTGAAATCGTTTCATTCGTCAAATGTTTATGGAATGCCAGGCATGGAACTGGATGCCACGCATATAAAAACACAGCGGGGGTTTCACCAGAATGAGGGCGTTCGGATCCCTTCAGGGATGTCTGCGGTGGGGGATCATGCAGCCCGGAGCCTAGAGCGTGTATTGCCCAGCACTGTTGGCCGGATCACCACCCGATGTCCGCTGAGCTGTGTTCTGGCCAGCGCCCAAACCAAGAGGCAGTGTTGGGGTGCGCCTCTGACTATGTCCTCTGGTCCACTCCTCTCCTCCCCACCAACGGCCGAGGTTCCTCTTCCTTCACGGATTCGTTGAGCCATTGAATGGGTGTGAAGTACCCGCTGTGTGCCAGGTTCAGCTCTGTGAGTCAGAAGGGGATGTGACACCCAAGTAGCCGGCGTGGGTGCCCAGAGGGGCCACGGGTTAGCGGAACAGAGAGGCTTGCAGGTAGAAGACAATCCAGGAACCCGAATTCCGGGAGAGAGGGGAGGCCGTCAGCCTCTGTCGGGGGCCCAGAGGGGGTTCCTACACTGATCTGGAAAATCAGGCTTGATTCTGTTGTAGAGTTTTCGGCTCTGATGACGAGAAGGAAGGAAGATAAAGCATGTTTTATTCCTGCCGTGTCAGGCGCTGTCTGTAGCCTTCATACAGAATCGCGACTATTCTTTATAACCACCTGGGAGAAAAGAAGGCGGATCCCATTTAAATCTAAGGAAACTGAGCTCAGAGTTGAATTAGCTCTGTGTATAATGGCAGGAGCCAGCACTGCAGCTGGAGTGAGCGAGGGCCCCAGGGCGCGGGCATCCCGTAAGATGCTTCCGGTGCCTCTTTTTCAAGATGAACAATTTTACCTGCTGGACTGTTTTAGAATAAATATACACATTCCTGAAGTCATAGGTGGTGGCTCCTGTATCCTGGCAGCCATTTAGGGAAAACGGAAGTCTATGTCTCATCTGGTTGGTGTTTGCAAAGGCAGTGCTGCGTGCTGTGGCAGTCGGGGTGGACAGATGTCCCCTGAACTGAGAGCCAAGAGTGAGGCTGGCCCCTCGGAGGCTTGTGGGCCTTGGTCTCGGCACAGATGTCTGCTGCGGTGGGCAGTCCTTATGGCTTTGTCCCCTGGTGGGGGGGCATCTTGAGAGTAGGACTCAAAAATTATGAACAACCGGCCCCCACCCAAAGCAAAATCTCCAAGTCACTCAGGCAGGGTGATTGCTATGCTAATTTATGCAAGGAATCTTCACGCATCTTCAAATCCCATCCAACTCTGTGAATCCATACCAGTGGGAACTAGGTGGTTATTGAGAACTACTTGCCATTCCTTTATTAATGATAATTATTATAACTATTTGCCATTCCTTTATTAATGATAATTAGGTTAATGGGTTATGTTTGCGTCATCACTGTAATTACTGCACACATTAATTAGCTGCTTAATCACCATCGTATTAGAAGGCTCAAATGTTGTTTCATTAATAATAATTAGACGGATTGGTTCATTTTATCAGTCGTTACTCCTTAGTCGTTTCCATTGGTAACAATTAAATCTGTCATTATTGTGTTGTTCACATTTAAGTCTGCTGGCTGACTTGTCACTCTCAGGAATAATGGGATTAACTGGTTATTTGTGTATTTTTGTTAATGATAAAAGGAGAAGAGAGTGAAGCGATGCCCGGGAAGGCCCCCAGTGTGCCGGGCTAGCTCACGTGCCCTTGTTCCTGCCCACAGCAGGTGACAGGGTGGGGGTGGGGGGCTCAGAGCCTTTCTGTTACTGCTGTGGAGACCGAGGCACTGAGGCGAAGGGGTTGCCTTAGTCCACTGAGGGAATGTTAGGCAACCTAGCATCCAGCCCAGGCCATCCTAGACCAAAACCCTGTTTTTAATCTCCTTATTACCATCATTACTACCATTAATAAAAGTATTAATAGTCAAATAGTTTCCGTTTAAAATAACCTAATTTTTGGTCTTTAATTCAAATGCTAAAAATAGCAGACAGGAGGAGCGCCTGGGTGGCTCAGTGGGTTGAGCGTCCAACTCTTGATTTCAGCTCAGGTCATGATCTCATGGTTTGTAGGTTCGAGCGCCACGTAGGGCTCTGCACTGAGCCTGGAGTCGGCTTGGGATTCTCTCTCCCTCTCTCTCTGCCCCTCCTCCGCTAGTGTGCGCTCTCTCCAATCTCAAAATAAATAAATAAACATTTTTTAAAAGTTTCTTAATATTTATTTTTAAGAGACAGAGTACAAACCGGGGAGAGGCAAAGAGAGAGGGAGACACAGAATCTGNCCATGCCCCGCCCAGGCACCCCCCAGCCCCTCCTGGGACCTTTCTGCCACGTCCTTGTCTCCTGCTTCCTCCTTGTGTGGGTCCCTGCTTCTCTCGTGCTTCTGGTGTTTCCATAGCTCAGGTGGACATGGAGTCCGTTTCGATGTGCGNTGTATGGGTCCCTGCTTCTCTCGTGCTTCTGGTGTTTCCATAGCTCAGGTGGACACGGAGTCCGTTTCGATGTGCGATTCCCCGGCGGGCGGCTCCTCAGGGTTACTGGGAGAGGGTTTGCCAAGTCAGTGCCCCTTGGGCTTGGCCCAGACCTGTAGGAGTCCACACGAGGGGCCCAGGTAGTGTATTCATGGCAGGCTTTCTGGGTGGTTCTGCAACAGCCGGCCTGTCGAGGATCCTCTGGAGATGATGGCTGTGTTACTGCAGGTGGGACACTTACCCTCTCTGGGCCTGTTTTCATTATTGTCAGATAAGGAGATTCAATTTCCAGTAGGTGAATCACCAGCAATCCGCTTACTCCGACACGCTGTGGGGCTGCAGCGTCCTGAGGGGTGTTTGCAAGATGCAAAGGAGAAAGAGGAAACGGGGTCAGAGGGACGAGCTAGTCAGGAGGCCAGCTTCTGGAACTTTCTGGAACTTTCTGGAACGTCTGAAAGAGCATGAGGCGCTGTCCCTGGAGTGTAAGGAGAGAAGACGACTCACGTGCCCAGATTTCGAGCAGAGGCAGTGCTGCGTGGGGCTGGGGCTGGGGGGCCCAGAGAAGCCGTGTGGAGGTGGTGAGGGTCGCGCTGAAGCAGGGTCACCTGCCGCGCGCCTTCTGGAAGGCTCTCGCTTGGCCGACGCGCGAGCAGCGCCGAGCTGGCCCAGCCGGGCGGCGGGTCTGAGTGGCAGGAGGGGTGAGGCCGCGAGCCTTCCCGGTGCTCTTCCCGGCCCTCACCTGCAGGGAGGACCCTGCCCAGGCCCCCTTCCCTCTCTGCCAGGCCCCGCAGTTGTGTCCACTCCAGGCGCACGTCTCCCAACAAAAGGAGGCGCTACCCGCAAAGACGCACCGGGACTGAGCAGCTACAGGGCCAGCGAGGTGCAGATGCACCAAAAATTCGGTTTCTGTGCCCGTTGCTGACTCACGTGTGCCCCCAGTGGCAGGAGGGGGAACAGTCCGTGGGAGCAGCAGCCCTTTGCCATTTGTTAGTATTTATCGCCCTCTAGTGGCGACATGGCATCATTCTCCCTGGATGCACAGCCCCCTCTCCTTAGTGCCTCTTATAAATTCAGTAGACTTCTTCGAACATTTATTGAGCACCTGCCGTATACCACATCCTGGGGTTGTCTCTGTGAGAGATGCAGAGGGAACAAGAGGAGACTCTGCCTCAGACGGCATGGGAGTCTGATGGACAGGGTTACCCTGACCTTGGGCATGGAGGAGGGAGCACTTAATTCCCCCTGGGAACTGGAGACTCTTCCAGAGGGGAGAGCTGGAGAAAGGGGCAGGGAGGAAGCGCGTATCTGGAGGGGGCCCTGAGCAAACAAAGCCAGAGCTGGTCTCTGAGGAGCTGTGCAGGAACCCCCTTCCCGCATCCCGTGCTGGGCAGTGATGGAGGTCCGGGTGGAGAGAGGAGAGTGAGACGGACCTGGAAGGGTGTGCAGTGCGGCTGGCGAGACAAGCGCGCCGTCCATGGACAGTGGGGCCTCTGAGGACTGTGCATGCCGGGTGCTTGGCTCCTCCCCACGCACACCCTCAGGCAGACGGGGACCGGCAGGCTGGAGCTCGGGGCTGTGACTCTGTTCAGTCCCGGGCGTCTGTTCCTGGCCACAGCTGTCCCGAGTGTAAGTGAAGGAAAGAATGACTGAAGCTGGAGAGGGCTGTCCAGACTGGTCTCCACAGAACTGTCCGGAGAGCTTTCACGGGTACCCAGTCGTGGCCCCACCCCAGACCTACGGAATCGGGAAGGGCGGGGGGGGGGACCATGTCACTCACCCTTGGTGATTCCATGCTGACTAATGCCCGGGACCACCTTCCTTCAAGATCTTTGTTAATGACTTAACCCACTGTGTGTGCACGCGGAAGCATGCAAGCGTGTACATGTGTTTATTTTATTTTTATGTTTTATTTATTTCTGAGAGAGAGAGAGAGAGAGAGAGAGCGCAAGCAGGGGAGGGGCAGAGAGAGAGGGAGACACAGAATCTGAAGCAGCTCCAGGCTCCAAGCTGTCAGCACAGAGCCCGACGCGGGGCTCGAACCCACAAACTGTGAGATCATGCCCTGAGCCGAAGTCGGATGCTTAACTGAGTGAGCCACCCAGGCGCCCCTACATGTGTTTATTTTAAATGCTCAAGTATTTTAAATAGAGTAGATAATATAATAGTTATAGACCCATCACCCAAAATATGACAGATGTCAGCAGTTTGCAAGTTTTACTTCAGAGCTTTTCTTTCTTGTTTTTGTTCATTTTGCTTGCTTGTTTGAAAAATAAAGCATCACGAAGAAAGCTGAAGCCTCACCTGGTCACTGTGTCCCTTCCCTCCTTCCCTCTCAAAGGATATTGTTAGGAGGAGGCTGCTCCGTGCAAGATTGTCACCAGCATCATGCTTTTTCTTTCCAGGGCCCTCCAGGACCGCCCGGCGTCCCAGGCCCCCCCGGGCCCGGAGGCCCCCCGGTGAGATGGCTTTGATTTTCCCCTACAGGGGTGCTTAGGTGCAGAGTTCATGGCCCGTGTGTGTGTCCGTCTGTCTGTCCTCCGTCCAAGAGGAGAGCAAAGGCATAAACAAGAAGGACCCCTCCAGTGACTACCCCTCCGCCTCTGGGCTTTCAGACCCTTGGGTTAGATTAGAAATACCTCTTGAGCTCTTGGGGCACATTGGTTGGCTGCTTCTAGAAACAGACACGTTGAAGGAGGTATGTTAGTCTGGGGGTGCCCATTCGGGTGCCTTTTACTAGTTCGTGATTTGGTGCTGAGGCAGCCAGAGGGCCGGGGTAGAGGTGGGTCAGCGTGCTCCCCCCACACACTTCCTGTGCAGCAGGGAAAGTGTCCCCCTCCCCCCGGAGGCAGAGGGTGGCGTGGGGCTGGAGACCCAGGCCCGCTGGGCGGGACAGGCCCCAGCAACCAATCGGAAGCCTTCCCACCTGGAAGGAGCCAATGTGGTGGCCCCTGACTGCAGGCCAGACTCGGTGTGACAGTTCTGTGTCTCACAGTGACCTGCACTAAGGACTCCGATGCCCTGAGGTACGTGTCCCCTTGTGTAGCCTCATCAGAGCCAGACGCCTGGGACCAGGCCAGGAAAGGCATCGGGGAAAGGCTCTGATGCTCCGGAGACGCCAGACTAACCGCTCCCGTGTGGCTCCCTTCTCAGGGGTTACCTGGAGAGATCGGCTTCCCAGGAAAACCGGGGCTCCCCGGGCAGGCGGTGAGTTCCCTGGGGCCTCCCCGCCCCCACACGCCCCTGTCTTCCACTGGTCTGTGTTGGGGATGGCCGGGCCCCCCCAGGTCTGCTGGCCAGTCGCTGTGCCCCTTCCTCCCCCGGCCCCTTCCTGCTGTGGCGCCTTCCAGGAACCCCAGGGGCCCCCAGCCAGGGTGCAGGTGGGGGCGCCCTCTCCCCAGGCCACTACCTTGTCCTTAACCAGGAGGCACCTGGAGGCTGTTGGAAGTATGACTTCTTGTCCCTAAGGGATACCGGCCGGGGGACACATTAGTAACGGAGGTGGCTGGATGTTGCCTGTCTTCATCCTGACTGCCCCTCCTCGCCCCCAAACTCAGAAGATCCTGGGGATCTGGGGCTCCTTTCTGTCTTCTACGCCCTGAGGGGGGGGCTCAGAAACCTTACCATCTACGCCCGTATAATGGGTGTGACCTTAAAGCTGGGCGTGTCTCCTCGTTCTGGTCCTGAGCTGCTCAGCACCCGCTGGTAGGTGTGGCCTGTGAGCCTGGGACACCCTATGACAGCGTGTCATCCCCGTAGACCCTTAGAGGGGTTTCAGGAAGGCCTCGGCGCCACTGGAAGGGATTTATTTCCTTACAGGTAGTTTCCTCTCTTGTGGGCCGGTGGGTGGGGAAGCCAGCGGAACCCACAGCCCTGGGAGAGGGGGGACCCAGACAGCAGAGCAGAGGTGCCGGAGCTTCGCAGCTCTGTGAATCCCGAGGATGTGGGCCGCCCGTGCAGGGGCGTGATGCGTGCTCGGGGGCCGACTGATCCACGCCTAGGACACCCGCCCCATTGCAGTGTCGCCAGCAGACGTTCACCAGCACAGTTACCTGCGGCGTCACCAATACACATTTTCCACAGGTGACAGTGTCACCTGAAACCTCAAACACATTAACCATCACACCTGACCTAATGGGCTCATCCAAAAGTATGTGTGTTGGTGTGAACATTCAGAGGACAGGAGAGAGGCATAGGCAGAGGAAAGAATATTTGAAGGCATTTATGGTGTAGACGGGGAGGTCATGACCACTGACAGTTTGGAGCACCGATTCTGGGTTCAGTGTGTGCTCCTTCGTGAGCTCGTACTTCCGCTGAGCCCAGATGAGCTCCCCTCCTGCCATTCCAGGGGCCCTGACTTCCAGAACCCCTGCTCTGGGGGCGGGGGGGGGGGGTGCCCCCCCAATAAGCCACTGGCCCAGGCAGGAGACGCGAGGAAATAGGGGAATCTGAAGTTGGGTGTCAAGGGGCCTCTTGGTGGAAAAATCACCATTTTCCTAAAATAGTAATCATTTTTGAATAGCACTTACAGCTGCCAAAGTAATAACGTGTAAAATGTCATCTTGAGGGGAAAGAATTTCTCTCCTGTCATCGGGTNCCATTCGTCCGTTGACGGACACTTAGGCTCTTTCCATGTGTTGGCTATTGTGGAGAGAACACTGGGGTCCATGTGAGAGGAGCAAACAACTCTTGGGTATCGGAAGGCAGAGCCGGGCAGCCGGGGTTAAAACCCAGTGAGTCCCCGTCACCGGGCAGGGCCTGGAGTCCATCCCTCAGCCTTTGGGAGCCTTTGACCCCTTGCCTGTGCCACCACCTGTCCTGGTTGGAACGGGCTGGGGAGGAGGAGGCAGCCTGCAGGGAAGAGAGGACATGGAGCCCCTCGGTGTCGCCCTTAGGAAGAAAAGGCAGGCTTGGTGAAGCCAGGCCAGGAGACGGGGAAGGGAGGGAACGTTGGCGGAGATTTCCCAGCGAGAGGTCGTGAAGGACCGTCGGCTGGTTCAGCTGACCATCCGGGCCCGGCCCCCTCTCGCCCACCACACATGTCCAGAGTGGCTGGACACTGGACGCTGGCCACAGGGTGAGGGCCGTCTCCCTCATAAGGCCGGTGTGGGACAGCCTGGTCCCACAGAGATGGCAGCATGCTGGCAAAAAAGAGTGCCCCTCCGGAGGTGGGCGTGCCCCCTCCCCAAGAAGCCGCTCGGTGCAACACTCCCTAAACATGCCTCTCATTTTGCTCTGCCTTTTCCCTGTTGACCAGGGCCCCCCTGGCAAGGATGGGCAGAACGGAGCGCCAGGCCTGCCGGGAACCAAGGTTGGTGTGCACGGGGGCGGCCGGAGTTTGGGACCCAAAATGCAGGAGGAAAGGGGTGTTGCATTGATGGTAAATTCTCAAATACATGGATGGGCTGGGGCCTGGATCAGGACTCAGGGATGCTGGGATTCACCAGGTCGGACGCAGGCAAGTCCTTCATTCTGCTCAGGTAGCGGGGGAAGGATGCGGAAGCCTCGGGCTTTACCACAAACGTGTTAGAAACCTGTCTGTGTTGCAGAGAAGTTCAAGGCTCGGACACTCATAAGAGATTTTAATTTTTAAATTATTCTGGCGCGGCTCATTATAGTAGGATCATTAAGAAAAGATTCAGAGGTTAAGTATCACAAAATTGGGAAGTGGATTCCCAGTTCACACACTGCAAGTGCATAGTTTCAAGAGCTCCCTGTGAATATNAGTAAGTGTGCTTTCAACTTCATTTTATGGGTAGTTAATGTAAATTTCCTCCATGTTTCTCTCTTGTCTTTTGCAACAGAGGAAAGGGCTAATCAATGGTCTTGTGGTCACAAAATCCCTCACATGGCATCTTCCGTGCCCCCAAATCTCTCAGTGAGAGAGGAGCACAACTTTCTAGTCAATTATGCTTTTGTAAAAATAAAGCCAAAGCAGAGCCCTGGACTATGGCACCTGAGAGGTGATAGAGGCCACCAGCTCAGGATGAGTGCTTCCCCTCCTTAACCAGCCGGCGAGTGACGCTCACTGTGTCCCCTGAGCCTGCCCCTCCTGACGACCTCTGTCTGCATTCCTTACAGGGCCAGCCAGGAGAGAGAGGGGAAGACGGCCTGCCTGGAAAGCCCGGCCTCAGGGTATGGACCCCGCCTCCTCCCCGCCAGTGGGTTCTTCTAAACGGTGTGTTCGGGGTAGTGTCTGAGCCACAGCTGGTGTGAGCGGTCTGGCAGCTTGGGTCTGGCGGCCCCCAGGGCTGGGCCCCCACAGGGACAGATGCACGCGGTGGGAATGGCCACGCCTCGCCTAGGACAGAGGGAGCAGGGCCGAGGGGTTCCTAGGGAGACCTGTAGCTGAGGAGCCTCAAAGAGAGCTGTGGCCTTAGGAAGAACTCGTCCCTGTCCAGCTCACCGGGCAGCGAGGAGCAGGAGGGACTTCTCTCTACCTGTGTGTCTGCCTACCCCCCTCCCCCCGGGTTCCCTAACACCCGGCCCCTTCTCCTGGCTGATGCAGTCTGTGGGGTTCAGGCCCCCCACGCCCGTGCTGCCGGCATGCTGGGGTCTGTGGGGGCAGGCAGAGGCCGACCCCGTGTGTTTGGACAGGGCGCCTCCTGTGGGAATGGGGACCCCGGGTGCTGGGTTTGGATGGCTGGGCCTCGGAGCCCACCTCACGGGCCACAGGGTCTCCTTTTATCTCTAGGTCTGGGGGACTCAACACCTCAGATTTGGCCTGGGCTCTGAATGCAG
>NW_027551562.1:7250727-7322365 GCF_008692635.1 Crocuta crocuta | reverse complement strand
GGTGTGATGTGTGGGTGTGGGGTGTGGGGTGTGCACGTGCAGCTGCTTTGGCTCTAGGGGCGTCTGTAGAAACAGGCAATTGCCCGGGCGCTGCCCCTCCCCCGCCCCCCAGGTGCCCTGCACTTGGCTAGGTTACTAGCTAGTCAGAGAGCAGCCACTGTGACTGGGTCTTTGTCCTCTGTCCCTGTTGCTCTCCCCGTTCCCAGCCGGGGTCAGGCACTCGGCGGGTCCTCAGTGAGGGTTTTCTGCGGGGAGGAGGCCGTCACCTGCGCCCAGCCAGAGCGCGGGAGGGGCCCGGACTCCACAGCTGGCCTCTGGAAGGCAGGACTCGGTCACCCTGCTGGCCGGGGACGGTGCGCATGCGGGGCCCCGGTGTGGCTTTGCTTCTTCATCAAGCGATTGTTCTCTGGAGGGACAAAGGAAACAGAGCGGAAACAGCACGGATTGCAATGCACCTGGCTATGTCAGGCACACCCAGGTTGACTCAGATGTGGACAGAACGCCCCAAGGTCTGCCAGGTCACCCCCTGTTGTATGGATTCCAGACTCCAAGGACCCCGCCCTCATGTCCCCGTGACATACAGTGAGCTGTCCTGTTACCACTCACAAGACAGCGGTCCTTCGTATTTTAAGCAACATTTGCATTTTTTAAAAAAATGCTTGCGATGGTCCCTGAGTCCCTGAAATGTCATAAGTCATCACGCACGCCCCGAGGTGGCCGTGTCGGGTGAATGTCATGGTCTTAAAACCACCTTTCAGTGTTTGGTTGAAGTTCTGCCCTTCTTCAGAAAGGACTTAAAACGCCTGCACAGGTTTGCTGGCTTGACCTGGAGGATTGTGTGCTGTGAGGCATACTTCAGAGTCGTGTTGTCCCAACTTGGTGAATTGGCGCGTCGTCCTGGGCTCACACGTCTGAGTTCCCGCACTCTGTCCAGTGGGCTTTGGACGCGGTCTCTCCCCCGTGCACACAGGTCTGCAAAGGGCCATCCATCACACCACGGGGAGAGCTGGGATGAGCTCAGAGAGGCACCCTCGGGATTTCTGTGGTCTTTCCATCTGCGTTTTAGATTTCTGGTGATCACCAATGGCTGGAAGATTCCACATGTCAGCACATGTGTCGGGTTTGCACGATTTCTAGCGTGAAGTGTTTAAAATGTTTCTCTGGAAAGTTCAAAGTTATGACTTTTTGCAGTTTGGCTACTTGCTACAACATCCTTTGTAGCCTCGGAGAGGATCTGGGGTCCTCGTTAACTTCATTTTGACAAAATGCCAGCTGAAGATCAAAATCTTCCGAGGAGATTGCAGGCGGGTCATGGGCAGCAGGCTTGTGAGTCCGTCAAGGGATGGAGCTGGCTTGCAGGACACGCAGGCGCTCTGGCCTTCTGGGCTCACGTCAGGAATTCAAGATGCTACCGAGTTGTCCGTCCGCTGGGCCTCGGACTTAGAGCTCAGGGCACAGATTCTGGAAGCACTTCCCAAGCCCTTCAAGAGGCCTTGTCACCAAACCCAGACTCTCGGTGCCTTTCTTAGCATGTGAGAAGCAGTCCCCATGGCCAGGCTGTCCCCGTCCTGGTAGATTTAAAGTGAACACTTGAGTGGCAGGTATTTGCACAACTCCAGGCAGAATGGTTCTCACTAATCACACCTGTAAACACTGGGAACTGGGGGGACGGGAGCGAGGGGACAGTTTCTCTGTGCCGACTCCCCAGCCGGTTCCCCTGCTGGCACCGGACCTTCCGCGTCAGCTACGGGCTGAATCATTTAATGCTGAATAATGCTCGGTTACTTCTTTCTTTCTCTTTTACCTTCTTCTCTGAGGTGTGGTGGTGGTGGAGGTCTTACCTACCAGCTGAGTCCGCCATAGCTGCAGGGAAAATCATTATGTGCATACAAATCCATTCATTCATTTATTCATTCATTCATTCACTCGTGGCCATTCACTTATCAGAAAACCACATCTCCTTCTGGAAATCTACACCAATAGCGTAATGGGTGTCAGATATTGTCAAGAGTGGTTCTTGAGACACATTGTTGGTGAGAAACTACAGCCCCTCCCTACCAGCACACACATGCACAGATTCGAGTCTGTGATTTACAGGGAAGCACAGCAGCCAGATGCACTGGGATCAGGGAACCAGCCCCTCTGGGCCCGTGGCTCCTACTTCAACCCGACCACAAAATGCTACTCAGGAAGCTAATGGCTGAGGACAAAACGTCATCCCATCTGCGGGAACCAGCGTATGGCTGTTTGGGGGATTGCTTTCCGCTTTACCAGAATTTCACCCAAGACTGGGCTTTATTGTAACCCAGCAGGGGGTGGGAAAAGAAAGCTCGCCCCCACCTCCAGCCCCATGGCTGCCTGCCTGAAATGCAACCACGGGACAGCGGTCCGCGTGGACATGTCCATCAGCGGCTTCTCCTTCCTCACTGGACCCTGCACGGAGCCTGGGCTCCCCTAAAGGTAGCACAGCTCAGAGCGGGATGGACCCACGAGTCACTGATTTTGGCCCCTCGTTGTTCCGAATTGCAGGCTTTTAGATTCAAGATGAACGGGTTCACTTGTGTCAACTCTGTCAGGATGATTCTAGATTCTAGCAGGGGTTTCTCTCCGGGGAAGTGAGAGACCATGTGAGGGAGTGTGGAAGGCCCTCCCTCCGGACATGCCAGCCACTTGGGTCTCCGCAGCCCGTGTTTCCGTGTAGAGTGCAGGGTATAGCCTGCTGTGCGCATGCCTGAGACCCCAGAGATGTGGCTGGAGGCGCTGTGGATGTGTGGGGCCGACTGGGAAGTGGCCACCATCTCTGCAGATGTGAGCGGGACTTCACGGGGCGTCTGTTATTCTGNCCCTTCCCCTCCTCCTCCCTCCCCCCTCTCTTTCTGTCTCTCTTTCTCTTTCTTCCCTTCTTTCTTTCTCTTTCTGTTTTTATTTTCTTTCATTTACCCATTCATTTTATTCTTCGTTCAAAACATTCTCCGGCCTACGCAATGCCCTAGGCCCGTATCAGTTCCCTCTGGGGGCTCGCTGCCTTCATCTCACACATTCATTTATTTACTCAATGATTATCAGCATGTCCCACGCATCCACCGCGGTGTCGGGGTCACAGCCATCAACCAAGAGCGATGACCAGGTGCAACGAGTGGTGACGTGCAGCTGAGGGTGGGAGGGCAGGAGCGAGGCCCCTCGCTCACACTTGGGGAACGTCAGGAAAGATGACGAGGGGTCCTTGGGACTGAGTCCTGAGTGACAAGGAGGAGAAGGAAACACCCAGAAGGCGAAATGGGTTCCCGGCGACGAAATGGGCTGAAGTGAGGAACAGCTTGGAGACACCCCAGCGAGCAGATTCTCTAGAACCGCATTGCTTCCCATGTCACCCCCACTGAGCTCAGATCTCTGGAGACTCAGAGTAGCAAGGGGGGAGAGCCGTCTCGTGCGTGGCCTGGCACACAGGGGAGCCTCCTCAGTGAGCGCTGGGGGACAGAGGCGCCATGTTGTTTCCGCAGGGAGAGGCGGGCGTCCCGGGTGCTCCAGGATTCCCGGGCGTCAGGGGACAGAAGGGAGAGCAGGTGAGTGGCGGGACCTCTCCCACCCCCTCTGGGGTTCAGTCCCTGGAGCGATGGGTGGTCTTGGCTGGGGTTGGGGGTACTTCCCCAGGTTTATGGAAGAGGAAAGATAGGGGACCAAGTGGCTCTGGTCTTGCAAGAGCAAGAGGAAAAGGGGTTTTGCCCAAGGTCCACTTGTTCTTATGGGGAAGGGGCAGGTGTGAGTTCTGGTGTTTTCTAATTTCATCTTCTACTGCAGGGTGAGAAAGGTGAGCTGGGCCGCCCAGGCCTGAAAGGTGACCCAGGTGAAAAGGTAGGAGCTGCTTCTGGCCCCCTGGTCCTCAGTGGCCTGAGCCACCCAAGCTTCCTTCTGAGCGTATGTGCGGCGCCTGCCGTGTGGCGCCCTGAGCCCCGCAACCGGTCAGATCAGCGTCCTGGCTCCTGACAGAGCAGAGCCTCCGGCCGGCCTGGCCCACGGGTGCCTGAGCAACGGCAGCGACACCCGCTGGGGCTTGCGTCTCCCCTTCTCCCGCACAGTCCCGGCCCCCATGTCCCCTCCTGTTTCCCGTACTCGGCTCCCCTGTTCTTCCTCGGCTCCTGGAGGGGCCTCCCACCCGCTTCCTTCCTGGGCTGAAGGCTGAGAGCTTTACTGTCTAGAAGTGGGAAGGGCTTTTTGCCGTCAGTTTTTCCAGAATCGCAGTTTTCATTTGCGAAACTCATTTCCAGGATGCAAAGGACTCAGCAAGACCCTGAAGCTCCTTTTATTGCTTTGGCAGAATGGCCGGGCCCGTGGCAGAAGCACATTCATACTTCGAGGAACTCTGGCCTTTCTTTTTCCCAGAGGAATATGCAGTAATAGACCATTCTGGTCAAAAATCCAAAATAAGACATTAAAACGACACTGTCCCCATCCGACTGTGTCTTGCACATCACTGCCTCTGCTTGCCAGTCCATTCCTGGCCACCACCCACGACCAGCATTTAAACCCCTTGGCATCCGGGAAATGGGTACTATCATCTCCTTTCTCAGCGAGGGCTGCTGAGGGTTCACATTTTCCTCCAGGGGCTGGGGTCTGCAACCCACCCTGTCTAGTTCGCTGCAGAGCTCGGGTCTTTCTGCAGCCACGAGTGGCTCTGGGGGTGTTCCCCGCCCCCACTCTTTGTTCCTTCCTCCCCCCTCCCCAGCACTGGGGAGGGGCCGGCTCTACCCAAAAGGCAGTCTTTAGGTCCTCTGGCTTGTAGACATGTTTCTCCTCCAGCCCCCTCCTCATTAATACATCCCCCAATTCCCTAGTGTCCACATAAAATGAACAAACCTTTTTAAAAAAATTTTAAACAAAGGAAAAGAGTTTTATTCGAGCCCAAGTTAGGACAGCGGCCTGGACACAATCTTCACAAAGAAGAGAACAGAGTGCTCTGGGGGATAAACGTGCCACAGCCTTTACACAGAGTTATAAGTCGTCACGACGAAGGACATTCCAGAAAGTTACAGA
The DNA here is from genome assembly GCF_008692635.1 of Crocuta crocuta. Taxonomy (NCBI): domain Eukaryota; kingdom Metazoa; phylum Chordata; class Mammalia; order Carnivora; family Hyaenidae; genus Crocuta; species Crocuta crocuta. The sequence goes on along the minus strand of NW_027551562.1, from coordinate 7,317,334 downwards.
CCTTGTCTTATGTTTTTAGTATATGCAAAGCTGTATGACTTCCAATCTTATGGGAACCAGGAGATTTTATTGTTTTTCTTACCTTTATGTTTGGAATGCTCCCATTTGGTTATTATTATTTTTTAACAAAGCAGATGTACAGTGTGTGCTGGTGCAGAAATAGAGCCCGTGCTCTGAATCTTTGTGGAGTCATTTTGATATTGGTAAATGTTAAGATATAGCTTCCCTGGGAGCCCAGGAGCAGTCCCCACACAAATGAAACATTGAAAATTCCCTTTATCACTAGGAAACACTCAGCTACCATTATTTGGACTTTTGCACGTGGGGTACGCTGGGTTCAAGGAGATTGATTCCGGAGCACCAGGAAGTCAGTGTCAGGAGGATAATTGGGTAAAATCATGTAATACAAATAACAACAAGGAAGTATTTTTCTTTCCAAAAAATCTTCTGGAGCTCCAGTGAGGGCAGTGCTTCTTGGATTCTGAGTTTAAAACCAGGCTCAGCGATGTGCTGGCTGTGACTTTGAGCAGGTGCATGAATGTTACGTGTCTATATCTTCATCTATGAAATGGGAATACCAGAATGTCTGCATTATAGGCTCTTCTATGGAGATTTAATGAGTTAAGGGGCACCTGGGTGCCTCAGTCAGTTGAGCATCTGACTTCAGCTCAGGTCATGATCTCATGCCTCATGGGTTTGAGTCCCACATCGGGCTCTGTGCTGACAGCTCAGAGCCTGGAGCCTGCTTCAGATTCTGTGTCTCCCTCTCTCTCTGCCCCTCGCCCGCTTGCTCTCTCTCAAAAAATAAACATTGAAAACAATTTTTAAATGAGTAAAAACATGTATAAACATAACCCCAGTAACTGGAATTAAATACTATATAACCATGGAAATAAGACAGAAATAATGTAACTATTTCTACTGTATTAGTATTGTTTGCTAAGAGTGGCCTTGTCCCTGTCTAAGTCAGCTTTATTCATTCCTTTGTTCACCAGCCACGCGTGGAAAGCCTGCAGCAGTCCTAACCTGGAGCCACTCGGAACACGAGTGGGCACAGATATCCATGTCCAGGCACCATGTGGAGGGATAGGCTTTGGGGACTGTCTGCTCTGTGTAGGCCCTTCTGCATGGCGCTGCCCAGTGCCTCTCTTCCCTCAGGTCAAATGTATGACAGTTTCCTCCCTATGGGGCCCCTACGGAAGATGATCTCAGTCAGCCCCCATATGATGACATGAGTTGAATGTACTATTATCAGTATATTGCAAAGAGGTAAATAAGCCCAAAGAGGTAAAATAACATATAAAATGGTAGATTGAGGTTTAAAGCTCAGGAGACTTAACTCCCAGACCTACCTGTGTTCTTTACAAGAATGTAGATTTGTCCTGTCAGCTCCCTGCAAAGAGCCCATCCCTCCACACGGGCTGGGACAGGGCCCGTGGAGTCTGTGAGGACACAGAGTGGGGTGTTAGCTGTCTCTCGGGTTGTGGTGGCAGGAAGCAACCTAAGTGTCATCAACAAGAAGATGGACAATGGGCCACTTTATCTCCACATTCGCAGTGGAATAGATAGAGTGATAGGCGTGATCGACAGCTACCCAGAATGGCAGAGATAATTCTCTAAACATAGGGTTTTCCTATGTCTGACATAGTCTCTAATTTGGAGTCCACCTGTCTATCTGTCTTTCAAGGTAGATAACCAGGTGTGTGACTCTGTTGCCTGGGGAAAGGTGTCCCAGGATAAGCAGAGTTGGTGGGAAGGTGAGTAGTCATTTATTTTCTGTTTTTTTTTTCATCCAGGGTGAAGCTGGTCCCGCGGGGCCCCCTGGATTGCCTGGAATGGTAGGTTACATTGCTTCTCATCCCCTCCTTCTTTGAATCCCTCAGGCAGCCCCCTCCTCCAATATCTTTTTGATAGAGACTGCCTATTCCTAGGTCTTGTGATCCAGAAAGGCATAAGATTCTCTAGAAACCACCTGTGCCTATTGATTTGTTTTATGCAACAAGCACAGTTACTATTTAGCAGAATGTGGCTGGACACAGAATTTGTGCCCACCTGTTACATGTGGGAAGCTGAGGTCCAGAGACAAGAGGCACGGGGGAGGCTTGGTCCAGAGTGAGATTGCAAGTGGATCTCTTTCCATGATCCATGGCTCCACCCTGCAGGGATAGGAGCAGGCGTTGTGATTGGTGTTGAGTAAGAGCATGGGCTTTGGAGCCAGGAAATACTGGGCTTGAGTTCTTGAGTCCCTATTCTACCATCTACCAGCCCTGGTCTCAGGTATATTGTTTAATTTCGAAGACCTCACCTTCTCATCTGTTAAGAAAAACTATTATACCCAGCTGTAGTACATTTCTAGTGAAAATTAACTGAATTCATACGGGGTATACCGTATAGTTTCTGGTACATAATTAACACTAAATAAAAAGCAACTGTTATATAAACATGGGAGCATATTTTAGGTATTTTTGTTTTCTCATCTTAATGTTTTTACTGAGCCTCAGTAGTCTGTGCTTTGATCAGTTGATTTGAGGGAAGCTGAACATGGCTTCAGTGCTGGCCAGGTATGGATTGCTCAGTTCCCAGAGTAGAGAACTGTCCAAGTATGGAGGCCGGTATATGAGAGCCTGAACACCTGGAAATCCCATCTGCAGGGTGACAAAGAATCATACTCGGTGTTTTTGTGATTGTTAAATCATTACTCCCCTGCTCAGTCTCACGCATGCCTGTGAAAATGAGACTCAGCCATTCCCCAGTGATGTTGAAAGAATCTCAGAATCATACTTAGAGTCACAACTGGTCAAGAGTTTTGTGTGATGACTGGAAACATCTGATGTTGGCAAGCATGTAGGGAAATGAGCACTAGTGCTCAGTGTGAGGGCAAATTGGTAACACTTAAGAAGTTACTCAGTATTAACGTATCGTAATGTGTGTACTTGTTAGCTTAGAAATTCCATTTCCAGGCATCTGTCCCAGAGAAGTATTTGCCCTGTGTGTATATTTGAAAAAGCATGTACAGGGATGTACACTGTAGTTTTGCTTATAATGAAGTATCCTAGGCCACCTTTGTGACCTAAACATAGAATGAAGTAACCCATAAAATATCCATATGCTGGAATCCTATTCTATAAAAATACACACACATACACACTCACATGTGCACACACACAATGCCTGTGGCCTTGACAAGATGCTGGTACTCAAGAAAGCTGCAGTGGAGAAAGGAGTGGGGGCTCACGGCCCACCCAGCTGGGGCCACTTCCTAGTGCGCATTCAGCTGTGGGAGTTTTGTGATGCAGTTTACCTCTCTGCCTCCAATTTTCGTGGCTAGACTGCAGGGAAAAGAGACGATTGACCTCTTCGTTATTGTAAAGAACGTGTGGGCTTATACGTATAAACAAGGCCAACACCCATGTATTTGTGGGTGGCATTTGTAGAATTCTTATGCCAAGTCATGTATATTTTTACATTCGTAATTTTGTAGAAATAGAGAAATTTGCTACACTGGAAAAGAGTGGTTTCTTCTGGAGGAGAGACTGGTATTTGGGGACACAGAGGTCAAGGTTAGGAAGCTTGTTTTTATCCTTCTGTTTTGACTTTATTGTGTTTTCGGACTGGAATCTGTGATGTCCTTTTTCCCATTCACTTATTTTTCTGAGCACCTGGTATGAGCCAGGCACTGGTGGTGTTTGGACCCCACAGAGCTTCAGCCTGGTGGGCGAGACAGACTCTAGTCCCCTGGTGGCCCCGAAACATGTTTATGACAAATAATAGTAAATGCCAACAAAGGAAAGAACAGGGCTCAGTTAGGGAAAATAACCAGGGGACCTAATTTATATTTGGTGGAGGGGAAAGGGGGTCTTGGAAGACGAGACGTTGAAAACAGCCCTGAAGGATGGGCCATGGTCAACCAGATAAAGGGAGGATGGGAGCATGGTCCCGAAGGACAGCAGGTGCAAATGCCCTGTGGCTGGAGAAGCCGTGGCACCTGTGAAGTGGCTCTATGTGCCCAGATAAGGAGTGCCAGAGGGCACCTCCCCTGGTTTCCTTCTCACGTGTGTCATTGCCAGGGGAGGCTGCCGGGGACAGACTCTGGGGGGCGGGGGGAGGGGCGGTGTCCCAGGCTCCCATTGCTCACAAGGATTCTCCATCTCAGCCCACGGCACCCTCAACGGAGGTTTCATCCCCACTTTACCGATGAGGGAATGGAAGCTGACAGATGGTCGCACGGTTTTAGGTGGGGGTGTGACTCCAGGGTCCCTGTGTAACCACAGCGCGTTTTGCCCTGCCTGGATCGCCGCTCGGGGACTTGGAAGAAAGAGGTGATTCTGCCTGTCGGCACTAGTCACCACTGAAGGGAACGCCAGGGCTGCGCTCTCCCACTTGGTCAAGTGTCCCAGAGGCAGGTTGTTACAGTCGAGGTCACGTCTTTCTCATCTCTGTGCTTTCCTTTTCAGACGCCCCTGTTCACGCCGCACCCCAGGATGCCCGTAAGTAGCGGCAGCTGCAGGTGCCCGTCGGCCAGGCCCGTGCTGCCCGCATGCTCTGGGTGCTGACTGAGCCCCACCACGCGGGTCTGCAGGGTGGTTCCCTTCCACATCTGTCCAGGCAGCTGGGTGGTGGGGGGAAAGGGCCCTGCGGAGACCTGGCTCGGTGTCAGACAGGGGCTCCAGGGGCCCGGAGGTCACCTCCTGCTGGCTGAGGGCGAGGGCCGGCCGTCTCCTGGGTAAGGTTGGTTCCCTGCTGCCCAGAGAGCCGGTGGCCGGGAGGAGAGCCCGGCTGTGAGGTTGTGCGGCAGATTGAGGAATCCCGGGGAGCGTTACTGAGGACGTCGGCCTGAACGGGCCCCAGAGACAGAAGCATACTGGGGGGACCCAGCCCGCTTTGGGGTGTGGCTGGTGCACGGAGCTCTTGTGGCTTTAGTCTCGTGGAGACTAAAACCCTGGACAGAGAGGGTCATCATCGCTGCAGCCGCGAGGAAGCCTTTCCCTCCTGTGTCCGCGTGAGGCTCTCGAGAACCTAAGTGTTTCTGGATGCCCTCCACTCTGGGCGGCGCGGCGGCCAGAGACGTGCGCCTGCTCGTCCCTGTTGCTCTCAGGACGGGGTCCTCCTGCGGCTGGGGCTTGACCGGCTGCGCCAGGCGGCGCGGCCCCTGAGACCTGCACACGCCCGCGTGTCAGTCGTTGCTTTGTCCACACGCTCAGTGTTGAGTGTGCACGGCTTGCAAAGCTGCAGCGCGTCCTGTGTTCACGGGGACAGATGGGAGCGGGGGGAGTGGGCCACGTGCCGAGGTCCTGGCGGAGGAGAAGCACCTTGCGCTTCTCCAGAGGCAAGAGGGGAGGAGGGTGACGGAGGGGCCAGGCCGTCACCCAGCAGCATGGGCTTCGAGGTTGTTGGGAGGTGCCTGTGGGGAAGAACAGGTCTGGGGGGCTCTGGCGCGTGCCCCTCCTCCCTGAGAAAGCGGACAGGGAGGGGCGGAGCGTGAGAGCGTCCCGCGTGGCAGGTTCAGGGCCGCCGGTGCCGAGGCTGTCCCTGAGGCAGCCGCAGATGCACCCCATCTCACAGGTGACGACTCATGGATCCGAGTCGCTACCCAGGTTGCAAAGCGCCCGCCTGGGAGATAGGCAGCAAGATGGGTCGTTGGCTGCATGGACCTGCCTGGCCTGAGCGGCTGTCCCCTCCTGCCGCGGAGATTCAGGGCCTGACCAGGCGGCGGGCAGCCATGCGCATCACGCTACCCCAATGCCTCCTCTTCTGGGACCACCTGCCCTGGTCCCCGTCCTCTGGGCCTCCCTCCCTCGGGCCCACCCTGAGCCCCTCCAGCTGGAGACGGGCCTGCAGAGCCAGCCTCTCCTGAAGGAGTTGCTCCCTTAAACACATTTCCAAGGTGTTCCAGTTGGAAGGCTCACGAGGGAGAGTCTGGGCCGGCCAGGCCTCCCCTTTGGACCCAATCGTGACACTCCCTGTAGGGTCTGAGCCTCTCAGAAACCAGGAAGCCACCTCAGGTGCAAAGTGAGGAAATCGTGTCTATGGGGGAAAAAAAGGTTCATTGTGGATTATTGCATGAGTCTCTGGGACTGGCCTCATCGCCATGGTAACTGCTTGTCTCGATGGTTTTGAAAAGTGTCGTTCGACGTCTCCCTGGTCTCCCGAGGCTGCTTCTCTGAGTCCCTGCACGCGGCGCGGGGGGCAACGCTCCGGGCACAGTGAAGGGAATAGCGAGGGGCGCGAGGGCTGGAAGGAAACCCCCTCCCTCTGGGGAAGGAGAAGCCTGCTGGGGACGGCGGCGGGGGAGGCCGGGAGGTGGCACAGGTCTGCAGAGGGGACCCNNNTCTGCTGAGAGGCCCCGCCCCTTCGCGGGGGGCCTGGCCTGGGTGCAGAGCAGGGTATGTCCGCCGTCGTCTGCTTTGCCAACAGGGAGAACAAGGGCCGAAAGGAGAGAAGGGAGACCCCGGCGCGCCTGGCAATCCGGTGAGCGCCCTGCAGCCCACACCCCGCGCCCCCACCCGGTGCACCTGGTCACAGGGCGCCCGAGAGCCGTGGGGCTGCGCGTCTGAGCTGCACTCTTCCCCCAGATTCCCCACTAACCGAATCCAGCCCTTCCTCCTTCCTCACCGTCAAGGATGTCCCCGTCGTTGGATCCCAAACCAGGCCCTCTGCACCCGTCCCTGCCCCACCCCCCTTCCAGGAACGAGGGTGACCCCAAACCAGGCCCTCTGCACCCATCCCTGCCCCACCCCCTCTGTAGGAACGAGAGTGACCCCAAACCAGACCCTCTGCACCTGTCCCCACCCCACCCCCCTTCCAGGAACGAGGGTGACCCCAAACCAGACCCTCTGCACCCGTCCCCACCCCACCCCCCTTCCAGGAACGAGGGTGATGACCTAGTTCCTGGATGGTTGTTGCATTTCAGGGACCCCAGGGCCATCCTGGAGAACTGGGGCCTCGGGGACCCATCGGAGCACCGGTAAGGATTCCTCTCTCCACCTGCGGGCCAGCTGGGGTCCTCTGTGGCCCTCCCTGCCTGGCATTTTGGGGCAGCCCAGCAGGGGGCGCTACCACAGGTGCTGTGAGCCCAGCGCCCTGCGGCGACGGCCCTCACAAGGCACCCCAAAATGCAGCTCTGGGGTGGGCGCTGCCCTGGGCCCCTGGGTGGGGAAGCGGTGCTAGGACACGGGGTGGTTGGGGTGCAGGGAAGCCCTCCCCTTCCCCTCCCCTNTGGCTCCTCTGCTGTATCTGCCTCCAGTGTGGATTAGCATTTTTATGTTGTGGTTACTTTCCTCTGCTTGGCTTCTTAACTGCCTGTCTCTCAGCACGTTCTCTGGAAAGTTCCCTGTGGAGTGACCTGTCTGGGCTCAGATCCCAGGGCGCTGCCGGCTCTGTGCGCCTGGGCCGTCCTGTCCCTCTGAGCCCCGTTGACATCACGTGTCTGTGGGGACACATATCCGGGGGCTGGTGAGGCCGGAATAAGACCATGGCAAGCGGCCAGCCAGGAGGTGGTGGTTTCCGCGTGCTGTGGACTCTGCTCCCAGTCCTGCAAACCCCCCTAATGGATTCTGATGAGCAGGGTCCCTGAGACCGTCCCACGCGGGGTCAAGGACAGCTTCCCCGTGATGTCTCACCGCCCCCTTTGTCTCCCGGGCAGGGCACGAAGGGACAAGAAGGCGCCCGGGGGCCGCCTGGAGCCAGCGGAAGCCCTGTGAGTCCTCACGCCCCACGCGCTTCCCGGCCCGCAGAGGGGGGCTGGGCCCCACATGCCCCTGGGCTCGCGGCTCTGGGCCAACTGTAGGGAAGGGCCGAGAGGTCGGCCAGGGCCGGGCACCTCTGGAGCAGCAAGGAGCAGGAGAGACCTAAGGTCTGTGCGGCGTCACCAGCCTTCCAGGGCTTCGCCTGCACGCCCAGCCCCCGGCAGGAGTCCCCTTCCACCTGCATGTGGGGGACGCACACAGGGACCCACAGACACCCCCTCACGCGTGCACGCATTCCGAAACCAGGGCACACCTGCACTGCCGTGCACACGCCCCTGCAGACCCTCCCGGCACCCAGGTGCGTCACGCTCGGGCCTCTGGGCTCCCCGCTGCTGCGCCTGGTCTCCCGCGGGGCCGGGGTCTCCGTGGCGTTGGCGCTGGCGCCGCTGTGTGTCACCTGCAGGCTCCTCTGTGGCACTGGTGGAACGAACCGCCTCCACACAGCCTCTCCCTGGAGCACCACCCCTCCTCCCAGCTGGAGTGCGCAGGCATCGCCCAGGCCCCCCGTGCACACGGCTGAGGGGAAGTGGGGTCGGCCGAGGGCCGTGACCGCCGTGGATGCCCCAGGGTGGGGGCACATGGTGGGCCCCTCCCTGCCAGTAGACAGAGCCCCGGGTGGCGTGCAGCCTGGAGCGAAATGGAAGCTGCATGCAGGCAAGGGGGCCTGGAAGAAACACCAGTAGCCTCCAGTCCTCGGAGAGCTCCCTGCTCCCCCGTCTCCATGGCGTCAGCCCCAAACCTCTTCCCATGGAGTCTTTGTTAACCATGTGTTGCGTTAGAATCCACCTCCTCCAGGGAGCATTCCCTGATTCATCCGTCAGAGTCAACACACACACATGCATACGTGCTCAGACTCACATGTACACGTAAACACACGTGCACACACACGCACTCCGCCCCCTCTGCCGCTTCCATGCCTTGGTCTTAAGGAAGGAGTGCTCGAATGCACTCGCTGGAGGCCTGGCTAACGGGGCGCTGGCTCAGGTACGCAGGAGGAGGTCCACTACCCTGTGGAGGGAGTCTCAGGCCAGAAGCAGTTCAGCAGATTACACTGAATGGAGGAGAAGACGGGTTTAGAGACGCCCTGGGGTAACCATTTGTAACCACTACATTGGGTCTTTCTAAACTTCCGCCTCTGAATAGGGCACTCCAGGAGCTGCAGGCCCGCCTGGCACCAGCGGCCCCCCAGGAAGTGTGGTGAGTCATCGGGGGAGGGCCGGGCCACCCGCGCGGGTCGGGGTCCGCGGTGCCCGCCCACCCGGCTACCTCGTTTTTCCTCCCTGCAACCCCAGGTGTAGCCATCCTTCTTCCCATTTTACAGATGGAGAAACTGACGTCCCAGAGAAGGGCACCTGGAAAGTTAATCAGCCTAAGGGCCTAGGTCACTCATGAGACGTCCAAGGGGTAAACCTAGCTGTTAGAACTGCAGAAAACCACAGAAAGCCTGTCAATGTCAGGGATGTACAAGTCAGCCTCAGAGTTTGCCGTTAGAAGAGACAAAACACCCCTGAAGGATGCAAAGGGGTCCTGACCCTTAGGGTCCCTCTCAGGTCACTCCCTAAGGTCTCCGCTTTTCACCTTCAAAAGGGAGAGGGCGGCCGCACTGGATGGCGGCTAATGACGGTGAACAGTGCCCTGTGCCCGTGTGCTGAGTCCCCTCCCGCGGGGCCCCGCGTCTGCTGACGGGCTGGCTCAGAGAGCCGCCGTAGATGCTGATTTCAGCTCTAACGTTCCCCATAAAACACCCAGCGGCGTTTAGTCAAGGGCAACAGAGAATTTGTCCTCCTGAAGTAGATTGAGGTCAGTCCTGTTTGGTCATCGGCTTGTGGACCATCGTCACAGCATTTTGGAGGACAAATATCGGGCATTTTCACATGCCAGGCTCTGTTCTAAGCACTGTACATGTGTTAATTCATTGAATCCCTTCGACCCTGGGAGGTGACTATGGTCACCGCTTCCATTTTACACAAGAGGGGAGACTTCAGTCACGTAAACATGCACTACCTGCCCATCCGCCCCGTTTCACTGCTCTGTTTCCCTCCTGGGGTGTCTGCGGGCCGCTTGCACTTGAGCCTCATCTCAAAGTCAACCTCCAGGTGACATCAAGGGCACAGGTGGAGAAGGTCCCTGATGTGAGCCTGCATCCCTAGGTCACCCTCAGCCTCCCTGGTGTCCAGTGTAGGCTGCACCCTGCCCTCTGGGAGCCACAGTCCAGGGTGGGGCAGATGGCCAGGCAGACCGGGCTCTGGCACAGGGGTGCGTGAGCAGATGCAGGGCGGGGGCACTCAGGTGGGGAGGAAATGGCCAACCTCTGGAGAATTAAGTCAGAGATGGGGAGCCCGTGGGGCAGAACTGTAGCCTTGGCTACAAGGCATTTGATCACCCTTCTCCGGGGGGGTCACGGGCCATCTTGAAGTTGACCATGTGCATAACCTGTCTGCTTTCAGGGCCCACCTGGCATCAGAGGTCCCCCTGGGAAAGATGGGGAGCGTGGTGAGAAGGTAAGATGGGGCGTGATATCAGCACCCGGTGTCTGTTTTCAGCGGTTGTTTTGTTTGTTTGTTTGTTTTTGTTTTTTTAGTTTATTTATTTTGAGAAAGAGAGAGAGAATGAGCATGAGCAGAGGAGGGGCAGGGAGAGGGAGACAGAATCCCAAGCAGGCTTTTCACTGCCAGCACAAAGCCAAATGTGGGGCTCGAACTCATGAACTGTGAGATCATGACCTAAGCTGAAATCCAGAGTCACTTGCTTAACTGACTGAGCCACCTGGGAGCCTCTACATTCTCAGCTTCTTAAAAAGCAGTGGCAGTGGAGGCAGAGGAAGGGGGTGCTGCTCAGGCCTGGGTTAGGGTGCTGGGGTCAGAAGGGACTTTGCAGGTAGAGGAAACCTACCTGGAAACCAGGGAGAGCAGACCTGTGTGTCGGATGGGGAGACTTAGGCTCCGAGAGATCAGGCGATCGGCCCTCCCTCACAGCGAGGTCTGTCTGACTTCAAACCCTGCTTTCTCTCAGTTCGGTGCACCAGCGTATCCATCCCACACCCCGGTGCACACTTAGGCCTTCCCAAGTATGAGAAAGAGTGTTTGCTTATTAGGTGGGAGAGAGATGTGGTGTCTGCACGAGACACCAGCACCCCAGAGGCAGAGGAGGAGGGTCCACAGCCTTTCAAAATCGAGTTTCACTTGCCTTTTGGATCGCGCCTCTGGGGTTTACGGCTGAGAGCCTGCTGCCGGCTTCCAGGGGGTGGAAACCAGGGCTCTGCTGAAAATCTCATTCGCAGGACAGCGGCCCCCACCACACGCACACAGATAATCCACCCGAATGTCAGCATGCCAGTGTGCAGACGGCTGACCCCCGTGCCACCCAGGCACTGGGATTTTCTCGTCTGTAAGAGGAGAATGATGACCTGACAGTGGCAGGATGTGCAGATTAAGTACAGAACGGACATGCTGGGGGGCTCAGCACAGGGCAGGGGAAGAGCTCCGCTGCGGATCCCCCCACCCCCACCCCGTGTGCAATGCCACGTCCAGGACAGGTGTCCTCCGAATGGCCGCTGGTCCGCAGGGGCCCCTTTCAGCACGAGTGCCTCAGCATCTTGATCCGAATCCCTTCGAGTCCACTTCACTCAGAACCTTTTAAAGGAGCAATCATTTTGTCTTTTCTATTTGGGCAGAATTAACAAGAAGAGATGTTACATTTATTGGATTTTAAAATACCTCTCTCAGAGAAAAACGATTCATCGTGGAGAAAAATGGTCAGCCGACCTGTGGAACATACCTTGAGTTTGTGGAGTGTTGATGATAAGCCCCATAATAATCTTTATGCGGTGCAGGTGCTAATTTTTGTTTCGAAAGACAATAATGCCATTGTAAATGGCAGCAATAAAAGGAGGGCACCCAGATGAAGCCAAGGGGGGTAAAACCCTGGCCCATCTTCTTTGCCTTGATTATACCATGTCTGAAGATTGGGCTGTATTCTGGCCACCTTGTAAGTGGAGCACTGATGGCCTAGAAGGGGGTGACCAAGATGCTGGAGGCTTTGAGGTTCAGTTGAGCAGAGTAAATCAGTGCACTGTTGGCACATTCACCACTAGGGGGCGCCAGACACCTCTCCTTGGCTGATCAGGAACCCTGGGCTGAGGCCCCGGCTGGGCTGGGAAGGAGACCTGAGAGGTCTGCAAAGGGATCAGAAGCCCTGGTGCCAGGACATACTCTTTCTCTGTCTCACGTGTCCCCAAGTTGGCCTGAGGCTTGGGGAAGCTGACCCTGCCCTGGGCTTGCAGGCAGGTGTCCTTGGCCCCGCCTTCGTCCTTACTGCACCCCATCTCCATCAGGGAATGTCTGAGGCTCAGCCCCAGGGGAACCCTACCCGGGAAGAGAAGGCCCTGTGGCTCATGTGGCTGCACCCACGCCCCACAGCCAGGGCAGCCACACGGGGCTGGAGACTTTGTGGTCCTGATGGTGAGCATTTGCCCAGAGCGGCTCAAAGCCCAGCTGCCTCGCCTCCCAGGTCCTGGAAGCTCTCTGTCTGGTTTCTCCTCCCCTGACTTCAGAGCCCTGAGCAGTGTTCCTGTCTCTGAATGTCTACACCGTGAAGAGGGGTGAGATTTTGTCCACGGAATCCAGGCTTGAGTGCTGCATGTCCAGGAGACTTCTGAGACGGCACTCTTGGCTGAATGTAAAACAAAACAAAACAAAACAAAACCGTGTGTAACAGGGCTGCCCAGTAAAAGAATAAGGCCTAGGAAGGTGGTGAGCTCTCTGCTCTTGTAGGAATTCAAGCGAAAGCTGAAGGACCTCCCACAAGAGATGCACCGCCCTGGGTGGACAGCTGGGCTATAGTACCGTGAATGTCCGGTCCGTTCCCAAGTCCTGCCTTGTATTAGTTTGCCGAGTCTGCTGTAACAAAGTGTCACTAACGGGGCAGCTCACACAGCACAGACGGACCGCCTGACCATTCTGACCGTGTCTGGAAGTCCTAAATCAAGGTATCAGCAGGGCCAGTTCCTCCTGACGGCCACAGGGGAAGGATAGCTTCCAGAACTCTCTCCTTGGCTTATTGATGGCTGCCTTCCCCCTGTGTCTTCACACTGCCTTCCCTCTATGCTTACCTGTGTCCAAATTTCTCCTTTTTTAAAAAATTGTTTTTAACATTTATTCATTTTTGAGAGAGAGACAATGCGAGAAGGGGAGGGGCAGAGAGAGAGGGAGACAAGAATCCGAAGAGGCTCCAGGCTCTGAGCTGTCAGTACAGAGCTGGATGTGGGGCTCAAACCCACAAGTGGTGAGATCATGACCTGAGCTGAAGTCAGATGCTTAACCGAGAGCTACCCGGGAGCCCCCAAATTTCCCCTTCTTAGAAGGACACAAGTCATACTAGATTAGGGGCCATGACCCTCCAGTATGATCTCAACCTAACAGTGAATTGCATCTGCAAAGATTCTACTTCTCAACTGAGGTATGGGGGATTAAGATTTCAGCATACAAATTTGGGGGAGGGGGGACCGAGTCCAATTTATTATATACGTCGTATAGAATAGTCAGAGCATCGTCAGGAAGCCTACCAGTTGGCTGGCTCACCCACCCCTGGAAAGCTACCTTCTGCATGCCATTGAACCTGGAAACTGTCCACTTGTCTCTCTAGGGAGCAGCAGGTGAAGAAGGGAGTCCAGGACCAGCTGGTCCCAGAGGTGACCCCGGTGCCCCCGGGCTCCCGGGGACCCCCGGACAGGGAAAAGACGGAGAGCCGGTGAGTGTCACCTCCAGGTGTTTCTGGGCCCATTCGACCAGGTTAGAATTCAAAAAGAAAAGGGAAAAGAGAACAAAAAGAGAGAGGCTGACCTCCCAAGGCTTATGTGAGAGGGTATACATAATCCGTGGGACGTGGCACCGGGGAGCATTTATTATGTTAACTACGGCCCAGGCACTGAACACCAAACACTTAATCCCAACCACCCTGAGAAGTGAGAGCTTTTTTTTTTTTTTAAGTCCATTCAGACTATTATAACAAAATACCATAACTTAGTAGTCTCTGAACAACAGAAACTTATTTCTCACAGTTGTGGAGGCTGGAAGTCCAAGTTCAGGCTGTCTGCATGGCCAGGTTTGGGGGAAGACGCTGTTTTGAGTTGCAGAGTGTCCACTTCTCTCTGTGTCCTCACATGATGGAAGGGGTGAGGGATCTCTCTGGAGCCCCTCTTATAAGGACAGGAATCTCACTCATGAAGGCTCCACCCTCATGCCCTGAACACCAAGGGCCCCGCCTTCTAATACCATCTCCTTGGGCCTTCGGATTTAACATATGAATTTGGGGAGGACACAAGCATTCGGACCGTAGCGATATTATCACCCCCATACTATTGATGGGGACTATGAGATGTGGGGGTGGGGGGTGAATCACTGTCCAAAGTCACATAGCTTGGCTGTGAAGCCCCAAGGGACTGGACCCTCCCTTCTTCCTTCACTCTGGGTTGCTGGCAGTACAACCAGATGTAGAGTTGTGGTTTTCATCCTGGCCATGCATCTGCATCACGCAAAACCCTTCAGCCTGAACTTGAAGATTCTTCTCATTGGCTCCCCCAGATCTTGGTGTCATTGTAGACAAGAAAGAGATCAGGCTTTGGAGTCCACGAGCTCTGCTTTGAAGCCTGGCCCCGCCTGTCCTTGTGGGAGGCTCTAGTAGAAGGATCTTAGGTGGGAACGCAGGCAAAGAGAAACAGGGATTTGCTCAGGGTCCCACGGAGGCGAGGCGGTAGGTGGCAGGGTCAGAAGCCACACCCAAGACACTTATGGCCCAGAAACTGTCATTTCTTTTGTAAAACACAGGCCACGGTGAGACCCTCGTCTCTCTCAAGCCCGCAGCGCAGGGCGCCCACGGCTTGGCTTGTGGTAGATGATAGATGCTCCTTTGTGGTCCTGCAATTGTCCTCATGTCATTCATTTCCCCAGGGGCTTCGTGGGCCACCCGGATTACCTGGACCTCTAGGAACCAAGGTAAGTGTTTATCCAAGCAAATCATGATGCCATGGGCTGCCCTGGAAAAGGGACCGTGCACCATTGCATTGTAAGTATCTCTGGTCACTTCTCAGCTTTGCAGTTTACCACATTCTGCTCTACGGCTCCGAACTGCGATACCGAAGTAGCTGCCATACGCTTGGGGTCTAATAAATGTTTGCTGGTCATTGAAGTCGCAGAAGACACTGGCCTTCAACCGGCAGAGCAATAGACCTAAGCAGTTTGCATTTTTAGTCTAATTGTGGTAACAGGCGATCCCCGAGTGTTAGGTGTTTAATACAGTAAACCTCAATGTGTGATTTACACTACGTGTACTGAGAGTCACGGAAGGCAGGGGCTCGGGTCCACACGGCCACTCAGGGACCATGCTCCTCAGGCTAGTGACTGTCCCCTCTCCAGGACCTGAGTCCGCTACCAACCCTTGGTGTCCAATGGAAGGTGAGGGAAAGACAATGGAAAGTCTGGTCTGGTGGAAAGACTCTGTGGGCCAGACCTAGAGGTTTTCATTCCACCCCCCCAGCTTCTTGACACAGCAGGGGAAACAGGGTCAAGCTGTGTGTCCAGGGGGCAAAGGGGAAACACTTTGGTAAATACCAGTCATCTCTCCCACAATGCACTTGTGACTATAACTCAGAAAATCTGACTTTGCCCAAGAGAGACTATTTTTTAGAGAGCTTTCCTGAGTGTCCAGGGACACTTCCCTGAAGTTAGCTTTATGCTGAATCGTTCATTCATTGACTCATCTGTGCACCGAACACCAGTGAGTGCATTGTGATTGTACACATGGCACATATCCTCTAGGCTGCTGCCACACGTTGAGTCTTGAGGTGGGCTGTGGGACCGCACTCGTGTATGTGACATGTTCCCAACCCTCCGACAGCTCACCAGCCAGAAGGGAAGACAGATGAATGAGTAGGCAAAAGCTAGGATAGAGGAGCCTTGGGGCATAAGGGAGCTCAAAGGAGGCTCCCCAGCCCAGCCTGGTTGGACTGTGAAAGGCTTCTTTGAGGGAGTTGATGTTTGTCCTGGTTTTAAAGTGCTTGCAGCAGTTGGAAAGGGAAGACGTGAGGGAGAGGATATGGAATGTGCCCAGAGACCCGCACGTACTATGAACGCATCCACCTCCAATGAAATGTGATTTGACCAACTCAGATGCTTGAACTTAAGCCTGTGGGTGAGTCAGTCAGTGATGGACATTGAAGTGTTTATTTCTTTTGTTTCAATTTAACATACATATAAAAAAATCACAATAAAATCTTATATAATTATTTTTTATCCACGTGTGTGTATTTATGAAAACAAATTTCAGTAATTCTTCTTGTGTGCCTTCAGTGCCATTGCCTGTCACCCCCAGATCCACTTTCTTTTTTTTTTAAGTTTATTTATTTATTTTGAGAGAGAGTGTACATACTCACATGAGTGGGGGAGGGGCAGAGAGAGAGGGAGAGAGAGAATCCCAAACAGGCTCCATGCTGTCAGCACAAAGCCTGATGTGGGGGTTGAACTCATGAACCATGATATCATGACTTGAACCCAAATCAAGAGTTGGATTCTTAACTGATTGAGACACCCTGGTACCTCCCTGTGCCACTTTCTGAGTCAACCAGCACTTTCTGCAGCACGCCCCCATCCATTCCAGCTGTGTTAGGATCTAGCGCTTCTGGAAGCCATGATGGGAAGATTTATCCCAGGCCTCAGATCCCCATCTACTTAATAGTAGCTACAGTTTTTATTCTGTAGCTGTATCTTTGGGATCTCAACCACAGAACCACAGAATGTGTTGCCTTTTAAATTGTGTATAAAAGACTCATTCACAATAATATCCAGGATAAGAAGTTTGAGGCCCCCAAATAATTGCTGCATCGACATTACATGTCTTTGCTGCATGGTTTCGCCTTATTCAGACAGGTGGCCTCTGTTAGCATCCTACGCTTGCACCAGTTGAAGTCATGGTCACTAATGTGCATCCCCTGGTAGTGATTTTGTTGTTCATGATCAAAGTAAAAAGAAATGGGAGTGTTCTCCGAGTGATCTGAGCAAATATATGGCAGCTCCCTCTTTTCTGGAGGGAAAAAACCCAACCTTTGAAACAACCTCTCCTGAATTAAGGGGCATATAAAATAGTCCCACGTGCCTGGAGTAGTGGGCACATGTGGAGAGGGGTAGGAGGCGGAATCCAAGCTCTGGAGGGCCTTCTGGGTCAGCCGCCAGCCCAAGGCGTGCATCCGAGGCCCCTGTGACGTGCTGAGCTCCACATCTAGGGGGCAATCCTCCTGTGCTCTTTTCTCCCTGAGCGGGAGGCTTCAGCCTCTTAGAAGAAAGGCATGCAAAGGCACCAGAAATGGCTTAAGATGTCCTTTCCCTGTGATTACTATTTATGAGTTTAATAAAATCTGTCTCCCAGGCAGAGTGTGGGGGAAAATCGATGATATAATACAAATAAAAATAGTTGTCTGACCTTGTGCTGTCAAAGGTCCATGCTCAATAAATATCAGTGATCCTTGAGGCACCTGGGTGGCTCAGTTGAGCATCTGACTCTTGATTTCAGCTCAGGTCATGATCCCAGGGTTGTGGGATCAAGCCCCACACTGGGCCCCGCACTGAGCATGGAGTTGCTTGGGTTTCTCTCCCTCCCTCTGTCTCTCTCCCCAACTTGCACACTCTCTCTCTCTAAAATAATAACTCAGGGGCGCCTGGGTGGCTCAGTTGTTTAAGCGTCCGACTTTCGCTTAGGTCATGATCTCGCGGTTCGTGGGTTCGAGCCCTGCATCGGGCTCTGTGCTGACAGCTCAGAGCCTGGAGCCTGCTTCTGATTCTGTGTCTCCCTCTCTCTGTGACCCTCCCCTGCTCTCTCTCTCTCTCTCTCTCAGAAATAAATTTTAAAAAATAAAATAAAATAAAAATAAAGCGTGAGGTATGGAAACAGATGACCCATTCCTGTGTTGATATTGTATATATTTATAAGTTAGAATGTTGTTTAGAAATAAAGATTTCCATAGTTCATTGGCACTAGGAAGTAGGTTTGAATTCAAGATCTTTAATTGGAGAACACGCTCCTACATGGGTTGGAAGGAGGGAAGGATGAAGAGAGACCAGAGAGAGTGGCTGCCGAGGGGCCCCTCCCTGTGCTGTCCATGGTGCTGACCAGAAACCGCTGGCTGGAGGAAGGGAGTCATATAATGATTTTCATTGGCAGCCCCTCTTCCTTGATTACTCATAACTGCAGGAAGGTTCTTAAAGAAGCCTTTCCTTTTCTTGGTTGGCACTTATTTCTAGCAAAATGAACAGGCTTTGCCTTCATACAGAACTGGGTTAGGGTCCCGGTTCAGTGATCTATAAGATAGATGGCTGGAAGCAAGTGGTTTACTCTTTCTGAGACCTTCTGTCCTTTTCTGTATAAATGAGTAAAGCATATTTAACTCCCAAAGGGCTCCTGTGGAAAGAAATGATGTCATTCTCTGTCCACGACCCGCAGTTACTCATGCATTTCTTTCCTGGGCACTGTTGGACTGACCCAGAATGTCTTGCAGCCAAAATATTTTCTAGAGTCCCTATCACACATTCTAGCTCCTGTGCCCATTTCTTCTTAATCATAAGCCTTTTTCCTTTAGCTGACAGAGCATTAAGGTCTTTTGCCCTTTACTTGGAGTCTTTTTCTAAAAGTTTCAGTCCATTAAGCTGTAAAGTGTTGTTGCTTTGGGGAAATGTTAGCATCATAATGGGCCATAAACACAGGAAAGGAACCAGGTCTGGCTACCTTGTAGTAGAGAAACCGTCAGAGACTCAGATTCCAGGGAATGGTCCCTCCTGGCTCTGTCAAACTCCTTCCTCTGTAAAAAGTTGATTTCAGTCAAAGGCAGAATTTAGAACCTGACAAAATGTTGGCAATGATGGATTCACTCATTCCGGCACTCAGGAAATAGCTATTAAAGCCTGCTGCTGGTGCCAGGTCCTAAGCTGGGCACTGTGGATGCAAAAGTATATCGACCTTGAACTCAACACAGAGTCTGACTCATTCTAGGTACTTGACAAATGCTTGTTCAATTAATGGATAAATGAATGAGTGGGAAGCTTCTCCTTTTAAGATACTTACGTAGAAGCCAGAGCATCAGACAGACACTATGGGAGAGCAGTGTGTTAAGGTTAATCAAGACACATGCAGACATGGATGGGAGGACAGACAGGAGGACAGGCAGAGTTGGGTTTATGGAAACGGATGGTTGGGCCAGTCGTATTTGATGGGTCGGCGTTTGGAAGGTTAAAACATGGATGTATGGTATGTTTAGCTGGCCATAGTTAGGGTTTGCTGGTGTGCGTGAGATAGCCTCAGGAGGAAGAGGGGAGCCCAGCTAAAACAAAATGATAAGAAGACAATTTACGTGCAATACTTTAAAGAGAAGCTGAGATGTAAAGGGATATGGATTTCTCTGGCATTTATTTGTGTTTATTTTCTGTCTTCTAATTCTGCTGATAAAGTAAAAACACGTTTGTAATACTCAATGTTAGATTATCTCTTATCTTTTAAATGAGTCTTCATAAGATACATGGGAGTTTGGTAGAATGTTCTCTCCCTGTTTTGTTGATTGGTGAGGGCCCTAAGGTACAGAGAGGATATGGGACTCACCCAGGCTCCAGGACCAGTGAACATTGTCCTAAAACCCGACCTAGAGTCACCTGACTGCCTGTTTGGACTCTTCCCATGTGGCTGTCTCATTAGTGCGGTGCGCTTGTGACTGACACATCAAGGAGCGTGTTCATCTTTGGTTCATTACACGTTTTCCCCATTTTGCTTAATTTTTGGTCTTCCTCCCTTGTCCACCTTCCCCAGGCATACAGATTAGATTTTCTAGCAGTCCCAGCAGCTTGTACTTCACAGATTGAGCCATGGCACGTTTATCTAAAGAAACAGTGTTCTGTCTGGGACTTGTAAGAGAATTTCAGGAGGGGCCTATTTACAGAGGGAAGGGAAGAGGTACAGGGGTGCTATGGCTCTATGGAAGCATGGCCTCGGTGGATGAGAAGGACAATGGGTACAGATGGTGTTACTAGAGAGAGGTTTGGGGTTTAGTTCATCTCTGGTAAGAACTTCACAAGTCCTGTCCCTCCACTTTCCATGAACAAGATTTCTCTGCAGCATGTATTGGAAATGGGCATCATTTGATATTGAAACCTAGGGCACTACTAGTAATAAACAGGCAGCAAACATGGGTTGAATGAATATAACTTGGGTACTCATCCAGGCGATAGTCAGAAGCAGGCAAACACATCATCTTAGAAACATTACTTTTCTTAAAGGTCCAAAATGTAAAATTTTCCAGTTGAAATGATGGTTAGAGGGAAAGCTGATTATTAATGGGATTATTTTCATGCTAAAAGCAGAAACCTCAATAAGCAATGTGTTGCCTAGCAATGTCAGGCTCTACCTCAAATCAGATTGGTGCACGTTATCTCATTGGCTCCTCACAGTAACCTTCTAAAGCTCTTTTTGTTTGCCCTACAAGTTCACTCATCCCAGGGATATTAAATAGCTTCAATAAGATGAGGCACCATTTCAGTATTAGGCTTGGCTAGAGCTCAGCTGACCTAATATAGGTGCACAGTCTCACACAAAATGGATGGAGCCGTATGGGTTCTGGGCCAAATTTATTTTGGAATTAGAAAGGTAGTCATTTGTAAGCTCTAGCTGTAACATTTACTGTGGTGTGTGGGCCAGCACACCTAGTCAAACTCTTTAATATTGATGCAACAGAAGCCTGGAAACATCCATAAAAACGGGATCACCCAAGGGTGTAAGGAGCCTGTGTCAGCAGCAGTCAGACTTTGCTGCCAGTTGAGTTAGGGTAAGCCCTTGTGTTCAGAGGCTGAGGATTTTGAAATTGTGGATAAAATGGCATGATTCAGTCTCGGCTTCCTTCTCCAGGAAGAGGCAGACTTCCTTCCCTTTCTGTCTTCCCATCCAAGTCCAGAATGGTGGGTGCATTACAACAGGAAGAACCACAACAGCTAACTTGCACAGAGCACTGAGCCGGGCTGTGTCAGGCATGGTGCTCTGTAGGTGTCCTCTGGTTTTGTGAGCACGCCACCTGCTGGTGTGGTGGCTCCTATTGTTACTCCCCACCCCCCTTTGTAAAAAGCTCTGAGAACTTGTCACTTTTTTGAGTCAATAGTGAATGAGCCTTGGAGACAGAACTTAAGTCCACACTCTATTAACCACTGTTCGCAAAGGCAGTGGTTATAGGTCAGTCATTCTTGCCTCTCCCAACCCCTGGAAACATGGCCTGCAAAATATAGGTACTCGGCAAAGTATTGGCAAAGTATTGGCGATTTGGGAGCTGATTGGAAATGTAGGTACATAGTAGAGTCTGGGGTGAGGTCAGGATGGGGGCGTGATGAGGTCTGGAGAAAGCAGGAAAATTTGGAACTGTGGTCACATAAAGGGGGATCATCTTGTGATAACCACACTGGGAACCATGGTCAGAGCTGGGGCATGGTGCCTTGAAAGGCGCATGTGTGGTGGACTGGGTATGTGATGGGCCGCCTAGGGTCTGTGGGGGGGACACGCAGAGTCCAGGAGGCAGGAGAGGTGTTGATGGCCAGCAGTCAGGATGGTCGGAGGGGCATGATACCTTTTGTACGCTGGCTCTCTCCTGCTCGAAACTGACCTCTTAATCTTATTTTTCCTCTTCCTAGGGGGACCGAGGCGCACCTGGTATCCCAGGCTCCCCTGGAAACCACGGAGACCCAGGCATTGGGGTGGCTGGCCCTCCGGTGAGTCTTTATGTTTCCAGCACTTCCTCCCTCACCCTCTGGCCCCACAACCACTCCCTGCTGGCCCCGGAGTGAATGCAGAGCCCACGCCTTCCTGCAGAGACCCTCCCTCTCCCACTAACCTGGGAGTGGGTCATGGTCCTCTAGTCCATCGGGGTGTAGACCTGTCTACTGGATTTGTTCTCGAACTTGGTGTATTTTGTATGGGAATAAGGCTTTGGGGAAGATCAAGACTTGTCCAATCGAAAGAGGAGAGAACAAAATTCATTACTATTTTTTCTATTTTTAACGTTTATTTACTTTTGAGAGGAAGACAGAGAGAGAGAGAGAGAGAGACAGAGGCGTGAGTGTGGGAGAGGCAGAGAGAGGGAGACACAGAATCCAAAGCAGGCTCCAGGCTCCAAGCTGTCAGCACAGAGCCCAATGAAGGGCTCGAAATCACAGACCATGAGATCATGACCTGAGCTGAAGTTCGACACTTAACCAGCTGAGCCACCCAGGCTCCCCAAAAATCATCAATATAAAAAGAAAACAAAAATGACTCACTGGCCGAACTTTGTAAATCTGAGTCTTAGCCTATGAAAATGAATTGGCAAGAGATGGGGTATGATGTGGGGGAAACAGCAAGCTCTTGTGTATTTTAGGCAAAGTGGGTTTATTACCCATCTTCCTCTAGTTAGTCCACAGGTGAGGACCTAAATGGAATCAAGGACAGTTTTCATACAGTCTCCAAATGAAATCTATGCAGTGGTCCTGAGATATCAGTAGTTTGATAAATAAGTCACATCAGTCTGGTAGATGTGAGTCTGGTTGTTGTGAGTCTGCAGATTCCCTAGAGGTGGAATCTTTAGAGCTTAATGGAGATTGCAAGGACCAGGGATGCTGGGGTCCCCATCCAGGTGGAGGCTAGCCCTCAATATTTTCAACCAGCCTCTGCCTGAATATCTTGAGAAATAGAAGACACTTCTTTCAAAGGCAATACGCCTGGATTTGAAACGTAAGCAACTATTTCTATAGAGAAGAGACATTTAGTAGAATTTTTTTCCCATCGAGAGTAGGAATATGGTCCTCTATGTCTTTCACCCATTGCTTCTGATTCTTCCAGTTTGTGTAAGAAAGATCACACCTCCTGCCCCCTCTTACTGAAGTATAGCCTTCAGAGTGTAAGGCCAGCGTTCCATCCTGGTGATTTATCTTCTGTGTAGGCCCTTCTTTCCTACCAAGACACACAGCACGTTAATGAGGCTCCTTAAAATTGTATCAACGTTTTTCTTGACAGCCATGTTGTTCGGTCCACTTGGGCTGCTTTAACAAACATAATCATAGACTGTGTGGCTCATAAACCACAGAAACATCGTCCCCACAGTTCTGGAGTCTGGAAGTCCAAGATCAGGGTGTGAGCAGATTCACTGCCTGATGGTCCTCTTCCTGATTCACAGATGGCTGTCTTTTCTCTGTGTCCTCACATGGTGGGGGAATTAGGGGCCTCTCTCTGGGTTCCCGTCTCTAAGGACACTCATTCCAGTCATGAGGCCTCTGCTCTCATTACCTAGTTTCCTCTCGAAGGCCCATTCACCAATACCATCATGAGGGAACTTTGGTTTCCGTATAAGAATTTCGCGGAGACACAAACATTCAGTCTGTAGCACCTGTCTTACTATTATTTAAAAGAAGCTCAAATACTCAGTCCTTTTCAAATGCTATTACTAAGCCTCATAATATCCAAACTATCCATGTATTGTTGTTGCCATTATTTAACCCAGTCTAACTCCACCCCTACTCAATGTGACCTGAATATAAACCAGAGCAGCACATGACCCCAGCCTCTGCTTGGTTTGCATTCAAGAAATACAGACCACAATAAAAACTGATTAAAGGATCCCCACTCTTTGTCTCTCAAGTAATTTGAAAGGAAACCCAGTTCATTACTCACAATATCGATTGTAAAACAGAAACCCCTTTTCCTTCTGCCTGTGGTCCTTTCACATCCCACTGTTGGTTATGGGTCCCTCACTCTGTCCCTGAAATTCTCCAGGGGAACCCCCCCAGCTTGCCTCATTTGCTCCCCACCAGAAATGACCATCTCCCTTCTATCTCACCCCTAGCAATGGGGTGTGGGGTGCCTGTCTCCCTAAAAGTGCCCAGAAACCATAGAGCAGGCATATGGAATCCCCTTGGAAATGTCTAATTTTAGTCTGTTTTTATTCCAAAGAAATTCTCAGGTAGAACAGATCCACCTGCTTCATTATATCAACCTTATCTTTTGTCTTCAGCTGGTTTTTTTTTAGCCTTTTGGTAGCTGGAAGGAAAAATATGACCAGAGACGCAGGGATGAAACATAGGAGTTCAGGCGTCCTTATTTCTGAGACCCTCCTCCTCACGGGCCTGATCTGGAGTGAGGGTTCTGCCTCATGTAGGAATTAAGCCTAGAATAGAAAACTTTCTGTAAGGGAGGCTGTGAGGTGAATGTGGGACTCTCTGCCACTCAGCAGGTCTCTGTAGATCCCGGTATGTTCCCTAAGGGCTCACCGTGTCAACCCTTAATCAGAAAGCCAGTTTGGGGGAGCCTCGGTGGCTCAGTTGGTTAAGCGTCCGACTTCAGCTCAGGTCATGATCTCATGGTTCGTGGGTTCGAGCCCTGCATCGGGCTCTGTGCTGACAGCTCAGATCCTGGGGCCTGCTTCAGATTCTGTGTCTCCCTTTCTCTCTGACCCTCCCCTGATGATGCTGTCTCTCTCTCTCAGAAATAAATAAAAGATTAAAGATAAAAAAAAAAAAAGAAAGAAAGAAAGCCAGTCGGGAGAGGTGGACATAGTCCACCCCTCATCCCACTTGAGAGCCAGCTAAAATCAGCCATGAAATATGTTCATGCCTAAGTGATTCCACCTGAAAAGTAATTGGCTGGCTGCAGCCAAGGGGCTGTAAATCCACTCTTTATTGTCTTTCCTCCACTTCAACTTATCACAAGCTTCCGTGGTGGACGAAAGCTCACTGAATTTTCATAAATCCTGTCTTTGGCCCCTTGCCTAGGCTCCTGATGGCCTGGGAATCTGCACAGAGGATGCAGGGGTGCACTGAGCATCAGGGGAGGTGAAGGAGGGTCGATACCAGGCATGTGGGTTCACCAGGGATGCAGCTGCCCCTTTACAGGAGCAGGGCTATTTGTCGAGTGGTCTGGGTCTGGCCCGGCGCTGGGTGCAGAAGCCTGCGTACCCAGCACCCCCTGCAGTGCTGGGAAAGGTACCCCACCACTCGGTGACGGCTGCTTTCTGCAGAAGCCTCTCCGGAGAACAGGACCCAGTGCAAGGAGATTATTTGGGAAACGCTCCAGAAATCACCGCTTAGGAGGTGGCGCTGTGGGGGAGGGAAGGGAAGTGAGGGAGGCTGTGTTCATGAGAAGGTTTGGCTGTGGACGGCGAGGGGCCCCCTCTGCCGACAGCCTGGGAGAGGCGGGAGACGTGGTGCATTGCGGGGCTGTTCTCCAATGGGGGGCAAGGCGGGGGTGTGCGTGTCCCCACTCCTGTTGGCTGGCTGGTGAAGGCTGCTCCCTGGGAGGCTGACACCTAGGAGCTCTCAGCCTGTCCAGCCCTTGGGCCGAGAGCCCCCCTGTGGTTCAGGGAAGCCCAGGCTGCTTTCTGTGTGGGGCGTTTGGAGAGGGGCCCTGGTGGCTGGACGACATCACTATTTTCCAGGTTAACAATCTGAGGTTCACGAGGTGGAGTGACTTGGCCAAGGTCACATAGCTAGTCCTGGGCCAGGGCCAGGATGCACGTCACTTCCCACATCCCCCCAAACCAGTTCTCTTGGCCTGTGTCACCTCGCCTGGTGGCTGCAGCAGAATGAACAGGATGATCTATTTCCATTAAGTGCTCCCATTAAGGATGGATCAGGTTATAAGTTATTCTTCACGTCCTCCCTCCTCTGGCATTATGGTCCGAGGCCTTGGGCTTCCAGGAGCAGAGCCGACCCACTGGAAGGCAGCCCTGGCTTCCCTCCAGCCTGTGCACCTCTCTGGACAGGGGGATGGGTGGCAAAGCAGCTGTGGGGGGGCTTGGCTTCTAGATTCAAGACATTCCCAAAAAATCCCTTTAATCTCCAAGTTGCCTCTGATCTTCCTTTAGCAAGGTTTTAAACGCTTAAAAATGATCCAGCTTAGGCCTGAGGGCAGATCAAAGTGCTACTGAACCTCACGGAAGCCGGGAGCTTGAGGTCTGTTCCCCGCCGATGGCCGTGTTCCCCGAGACTCGTGCCTTCCGATTCTGTCCGTTTCTTCATGGGTGACGTGCCGGAAATTTCTGCAGCATCAGCAGGGGCATTGAGAGGTTACATCATGATGATATTGGTAATATCACCCAGTAGCCTGCCTTTGACCTTCGGATGTCATAAAAACCCTCCCCGACCTTTCTTTCCCGTCCACAATCTTTTGTACTGATGCCTTCCTTGGCGTGGGTAGAGTCACTGGCTCACTGTTAGGCTGACAGCCCGATGGAAGAAAGAAGCATGGAGCTGATGATGTGCAATAAAATGTTTCAGTGTCTTAACAGTTTTTTTTTTTTTAACTTCCCCATCCTCTAGGAAATCATATAATAAGACTAGAGATGAAAGTGCCTGAAAGGTAGAACCGTAATCCCAGTGAGCCCGCCTGTCGGCCTCCAGGGGGCAGCAGTGAGCAGGGCATCCAGGACGAGCCGGTCCTGTTCTCCTTTTCATGTTACAAATGAGACAGAGGGGTGACACCACTCGCCTGAAGTGACAGTTGGGATGTGGCAGAGCTAGCGTTGGGCCCCCCAGCATTCTGATGCGCTCCGGGCAGGGACACGTTTATGCTCACAAGTCTTCTCCGGGACAACGTCTTCTCTGCGCATCGTGGCTCTTGAGCTATGACTCAGGAGGCTAGCGGTTCTCGGCTTCTTTCTTTATTGAGGTACAGTTGACACACAATGTCACATCAGTTTCCTGTTGTGCAGGAGCGTTGGTTTTTGTTCATGTGTTTTATCTGCCTGTTTGGTTCCATTCCTTTGTGTAGAAGAACCAGAGAGCCACTTGGGTCAGGCTGCCCCAAGCAGGAGCCTGGCCAGTTTCCCTCGAAGACGAGTTGGTGCAGCCACATGGCCACTTATCTGCTCTGCTTGGGGACGTTTCTCAAGCATCTCTCAGTAGTTAACCCAAAGCTGATCCACAGGGAATGTGCAGGGCTTTGCTCACAGACACGCAAACCCATCCTGTTCTGTGTGCAGAGCGAGGTGGGGAGAGCGTGGATAGTGTGATGCCCACATACCCCAGGACTCTGCGTGTGACCGGGAGCTGAGTACCCCATTCTGGGCATTTAGATTCAAGTCCTGGGATCTTTTGGTTGATGAAAAAAATTATTTATTTTTGTTTATTAATCCATTTTGAGAGAGAAAGAGCATGAGCAGGGGAGGGGAGAGAGATAGAGATAGAGAGAGAGGGAGAGAGAGAGAATCCCAAGCAGACTCCTCACTGTTGGCGTAGAGTCCGACACAGGGCTCAAACTCACGAACTGTGAGATCATGACCTGAGCCAAAACCAAGAGTTGGACACTTGACTGACTGAGCCACCCAGGTGCCCTGAAAAAAGTTTTAAAATAAGTTTCCACTGTCACTTCTGACTGGGAGATCACCTTTCAATCTCTGTCACTAATACTGAGCACTTACAGTGAGCCAGGCCCTTGTTCTGGCCTCGCTCGGCCTCCCTCCTTCCTTGCTGCTGGCCTCCCCCGTGCCCATGGCCTCCCCCGTGCCCATGCCACCCTGGGGCCTGGAGCTGAGCCCATCAGTAACTCAGAGGCCTCTCCCAATGGGCACTGCAGGCCCTTCTCACCCAGACAGACCCCGGCTGCCCTGGGAAAGTGTGTCTGCAGCTGCCAGGCATCCCCATGTCAGGGAAAGGGACTGCCCTTCCCTGCGCAAAGCTTGACCTTCCCTCTGCCAGCATCGTGCTTGTCCCTTCTCTGCCTGTGAAGCCCACCAGCATCGTCCCCCAGCCTCTCGCCCCCGGCACCTCTGGGTAAAGCCTCTCAGACTCCCTCAGGCAGCTGTCAACAGCTCTGGCATCTCTCAACCCAGACCCACTGAGTCACTGCTGGTTATTAGAAGGGGGCTTTTCCTTACTTGAGCACCGAGTGTAGGCATCCTCCATGATGACCACCTGCACTTCCCCCAAGCCCAGCACAGAGCCCAGCACACGCTAGTGTTCAGATAAGAGACCATGGAGCAGAAAATGCACCTTGGTGCTAGGTATATCAGTGGGGGGGAGGGGGTGGCAGTGAGAGATGACCAGCCTTCAAAGGAGGGAAACAGTGATGGTAGCATAGCAGCATAGAGAAAGAGGGTTCAGTGTATCTAGAGCCTCTTGGGACCTTCAGTTTGGTGAGTTTTCCCTGGCTGTAATTATCAGCAAAGAACAGAAGTGTTGTGGTGCATGTGTATGCATGTGTGTGTGTGTGTGTGTATGTGTGTGTGTGTGTGTGTATAGTATATGCGTGTATATATAGGGTATATAGTGTATATATGTAGTATATACAGACATACACTATATATATACTTATATTTATGTATACTTTATGTAGTGTGTATAATATATAGTGTATGTAATATACCTGTAGCATAATATACATATAGTATCTAGTATGCATATAGTATATATATAGTGTATATAATATATATACAGTATAATATACCTATAGTACAGTACACTGTATAGTAGACATAGAGTATATACACACACATTATGCACGCACTATATATGCTTACATTTATAAAGTATATATACTTTATATTTGTGTAGTGTCTATAATATATAGTGTATGTAATATACATATAGCATAATGTACATATAGTATGTAGTATACATATAGTATATACACACACATACACTATATGTATACTTATATTTATCAAGGGTATATACTTTATATTTAAGTAGTATATATAATATATAGTATATATAACATACAGATAGTATAATATACATATAGTATATAGTATACGTAAAGTGCATATATATAGTGTATATAACATACATATAGTATAACATACGTATAGTGTATAGTATATAGTATACATATAGTATATACGCATACATAGTATACATATACATATAGTGTACATAATAGAATATGTACATATACATATGTATACATATATACACATATGTATATATACATATAGTATAATATACATAATTACATATAGTGTATAGTATATAGTATACATATAGTATATACTCATACATTGTATACATATACATATAGTGTACATAATAGAATATGTACATATAAACATATATACATGTAGTGTAATATACATAATATACATACAGTGTATAGTATATAGTGTACGTATAGTATATACTCACACATACACATACGCTATATGTATATGTATATTTATCAAGGAGGATTCCATATATGCCAAAAGGATATTTTGGGAGAATAGCCACATGAGCCCCATGCAGCCACACTGAGTTCCACCAACCAGGATCCCTGTCCAAGCCCATTGCTTCTTGTTCGTCCTCAACTACCCTCCATTATTTTGAAGCAAGTCCCAGATGTATCTCCTTTTATCTGTAAATAATTCTGGCATATTTCTAAAAGATAATGACTTTTTAAATGCAACCACAATTCATTAGTAGGCTTCCCAAAGCAATTTCATAATATCATCAAATATCCAGTCAATGGCCAAGTTTCTATTTATTCCATAAATACTATGCTTCTGTAGTTCTCTCTTGTTTGAATCAAGACCCAAATAGAAACAGTAATTGGTTGATTTTTTTTAATTTCCTTTATAAATATGTAGACTTCCCTCCATCACTTTTTCTTTCCTTTCCAATTTATTTATTGATGAAACAAGATTTATTTTTTGGTCTCATAGAGCATCCCACAGTCTGGAATTTGCTAATTTAATAGCTTAACACACTGCTCTGTGCCTGTATTTCCTATACATCAGTAATTGGGCCTAGAGCCTTGATCAGATTCAGGCTTGATGTGTTTGGCAAGACTTCACAGGGAGCGTGTTCTTCCGTCAGGAAGCACATGATGTCTGGTGGTCTCTCTTGTTGTGATGTTCTTACCCTTTGATGTCCAATGCTTAGATCAATTAGCACATCAAGGGCTGCAAATTGATGCCTTTCTTGTTCTCCCAACTCATTTTTATGTATCTGCTAGAATACTTCTAGATGGAGGAAAGGTCCCTCAATTATAATTTACATATTCAGTGGTACAACTCATATGGTTCAATTCATATGGAATGTTCCAGTCTTCTCCTTCAATAATTTTCAGATAATGACTTGATTCCCTAGTGTCTTGCAAAGATGATTAATTAGGTGCTTTTGTTCTTCATCAGTAATTTTGAACCCATGGATTCAAATACATTTGATGTGTTTTTATATATTGTGGTTATCTTTCTGTTGATGCACAGATTGTCTTAGCCGCTGCCAATAGGAGCTTATCCCAGTTGACCCTAAGTACCCGGGACACAAGCCTGTGGTCTTTGATAGTGTCCTTGCTCCTTGGAATGACCAGTGCTCTAGATTTGTGTACATTCCTTGTCCAGATCCAAGATCAGTCATTTCTCCAAGGAGCGGGGTTTTCTTCTAGTGGAACATGGTATCAAAGGCCAAGATATGTGTGTTGGGATAAAGTGGCTCTTAAGCAAGCATATCAGAGGGCATAATCTTGGAAAAGAGGGTTGTGATTGGTGAAAACATGTTCAGGCTTCATGTTTAGGAATGCCACCATATAATCCTCCTCAACACTTTTATTAAATTTCTTAAAAGTATCCTGATAAAAGCTGTGAGGGTGGGCCACGGAATGGCCTAGTTCTCTACTTTGAGAATCTGTTTTGACTTCTGATCACTCAAGGCAAGGTGGCCATCTAGCTTTGTGTTCCGTGTGAGGAGACTGAAGCTCGGAGAGACGAAGTCATTGCTCAAGGTCAAACAGCTAATAATCGATAAAGCTAAGATTTGAAATGAATGCCTTTTTGACAACAGAATCCATCTCTCACATGAAGGCTTTTATATTAAGTAACACAAGAGAGGAATTTGGAGCTCAATCTAAATGAACAAGTGCTTGAGGTAGGTCGTAGAGTTTCATTTGGAGCTAACGGTGCCTCTAAAGTGACCTGGCAGTGGGGCTGGTAATCAGTTGTCCCTAGGTCCTTTCCTTGAGGAATAAGAGAAGTTTCAGCAGAGAACTACTTGGAAGAGGGTAGACTGCAGATGTGTGTGTGTTGGCCAATGTATACCATTGACTGACACATGGCAGAGCCAAGGAGAAATAAGGCAGGGAAAGTGGCTTTGGAGTCAAATAGACCCGCAGTGGAAGTAGGTCTCTTACCTGCTTGACTTACCTGCTTGCCCTTAGGCCTCAGAGACTCCCCCCTCCTTTCTGCAGTGCACTTAAGAGGATGCTTCCTCTATTTTATCAGGTAGTTCTGGAACGACTTTTTGTTTCAGAGAGAGAGCGCACATGTGAGCTGGGGAGAGGGACAGAGGAGCAGAAAGAGAGAGAGAGAAAGAGAGAGAGAGAATCTCAAGCAGGCTCCACTCTGAGCATGGAGCTTCATCCCATGACCCTGGGATCATGATCTGAGCTAAAATTAAGAGTCAGACGCTCAACCGACTGAGCCAACTGGGCCACCCCATCTGCAACATATTTAATAGGTGGACTTTTAGGTTACCTGGCTTGTCACGTTGCCAGAAACCTATGCATTGATGTGCATTCCCTCTTCCTCTTGGGACTATCTGGGAAGTTCTCCTGGGCTCTGCCTCAGGGAGATGCAGTGTACACTAGCCTGAGCAGGAAGTGTGTTAACCCCACTGTCAAGACTCCCGGTGTGGCTTCAGCAAGCCCATCTCCTCTGGCCTTCCTCTGATCATCAGTGAAAAGTGGGGGTGATTACACCTGATTCTAAGGTTCCTAGGCTCTAAAATGTTCATTCTGATGGAGTGCCATTTGCTGTGCTCCCCTGTGTTGTGATGGCCACGGGGCACTGTGCTGAGTGCCGGAGAGACCCTGCTGAGCCGGCTCAGTGCCCACCTGACCACGCGGCGCTCAGCCATTCAGTGGGGAGACAGACAGCCAGGACATGGGGATGGTCCCCGGCATTGTGTCCTGGATGGGGTGTGTGGAGGGGCTGGGGGACCATCTCTCATGAGCATCCTGTAAGGAGCCAGGGAAGGCTTTCCAAGGTGGTGACACCTCGACTGAGAGCCAAAGTGTGACAAGAATGTGTCCAGGTAGAAAAGTGGGGCAGACCCTTCCACGCAGAAGCACAGTGTAGGGAAGACTCGGGGCAAGGGAGCATTCCGCTCACGGGAGGGCCTGAAACCACACACTAACATCTTAAGCAATGGCCACACCTTAGATGCAACATCCAGAAGCCAAATCCTAAGCTGGATGCACTCATAGGAGGGCAGACCGGGGTGGGGGACATCCCCTCTTAGGAGGTGGGAGGCACCACAGCAGCCTCGGCCAACGCAGGCCGGGCTGGGGAGTCTGGCCCTGAGTGAGCCCCTAGCGTCCCGCAGGCAGGACGGGCCACCGCGCGAGGGTCCTGGGATGCTGGTTCCCACCCTGAGCCAGAGCTACTAACTAGCTCAGGTGTCAGGACCCAAGTGGGTGCTGGGATAGGGTGGTACGTGTTCAGGCGCAAACAGAGGAAGTTCCAGGAAGACCTCCAGGTGTGGCGTTCTGGGCGGGGTGAGCAGGTGTGCCGGGGGCAGTTTAGCTACTCCTTCAGGGACAGTTAAAGACCCCACTTGGAAATAAACACTACAGCATGTTTAAAGCAACATTTTATTCTGACTCTACTTCCTTGTTTTGTTTGTTTATTTGTTTCTTAGGGACCTTCTGGACCACCAGGAGACAAAGGGCCCCCGGTACAGTATGAGTAAAAGGAGGGGTTGGGCTTAACGAAGAAATTCTGTTCTAATGAAAGCAATTTTAAATCGGGGCAGCTAAATGAAAGTGGTTTCTGCAGATGCCTAACATGAAACAGTGCTGATCTCTAGAAAGTAACCACCAGTCTCTGGGGGGATTGAGTGGGAAGGGGAGGGGCGGCCATCAAATCCAGTGTGTCTGTGCTAGAGTTGGGCGGACTGAGACTGGCTTTGCTTTTCGGCATCTCTGCCTCACAGAGGGACAATGTGGCTTGACGAATTTAATCTAATTTCCAGCAGAACTAATTTTGAATCCTGGCTTCACCACCCGCAGCCACATTATCCTGATCAAGTAGGGGATCTCTCTTAATCTATAAAGTGGGCATAGTAAGACCCACAGGCCTTTGCTGGGTTCTGATGGACTGAATGTGGTGAAGCCACAGGAGAGTCTCAGTAAACATTTGTTCTATGGAGCGGCCGCCATTGATGATAAGCATATGCATGCATTTACTGGGAGAATGTGAATTTCTACAAACTCACCCCAGAACGGGAGGAGCCGCAGATTAGCACCTATGATGACATATTTTGCATGAAAATTCTGTGCATTCAAGTGATTTCTGAACCCAGGAATTGGGTTTTTATACCCATTTTTTTAGGTGAGAAAACGGAGGCTCAGAGCAGTTGATTGAGAGCCATCAGATTTCAGAGCAAGTCACTGTAGTGTAGCAATAGTGTTGATGAAACGGCAGGCGGGGCTCCTTCGGAGGGGTCGGTGTGAAGGGGACACCTGGGAAGTCCTCAGAGGGGCAGGGTTCGCTCCTGGGTGGCCGTGGGGCACAGTTCCAGCACCTGCCAAGACAGAGAGCTGATTCTGTCTAAGGAAGATTGCCACAGGAAGGGAGATCCACAGTGAAAAATATTTGTGACTGACATTGTCCAGAAATTTTAAACAGAATGGGAGTGATTTTCTAATAAAATGTAATAAATGTCCTCTAAGCACCGGGCACTGTGCAGAGCCGGCCAGCCACCCATCAGATGCAGAGGAGTGAGCCTCGGTGCGCTCACCGCAGGAGCTGACCCTCTGACCCTTCCACTCGAGGAAAGGACCTTCCTCCTGGGGCCTGGGCAGGAAGGCACACAGTGAAGGTGTTCCAGAACATTCTCTGTGTGGGGTAATCACTGAGCAGAGAATTTTGGTGCACGCATTATCAGATTCCTCACAGTAACAGGCCATTTGTACAACAGGAACCAACTATTGCCAAGGAAATGGGGACCTTATTTTGCTTAAGCTGTTGGCAAGTGCCTTACCTTCTTTTTTCTCAGGGATCGCGAGGCTTACCCGGATTCCCCGGCCCCCAGGGACCAGCTGGCCAGGACGTAAGTAAAGAGAAATGGTACCAGCTCAGCTGAGGTTCTTACGGACATCCCCTGGAAGCCCCCGTCCACCATCTCCCAGCCTCCCCTTGACCAGGGAGCCCCCGGAGCAACAGTTCTCCATTAATCCCTACCCCTTCCCCAGTAACATTTTTAGAATTCTGATCTTCTGTTGATTGTGACCTGTGACTTTATGTTGTCTAGTTTTACTTTTTATGCTTTTGTGTTACACTTTCAGAACCTTGTTAGCTCCTAGTGTCCCACATAATGTCTCCCGTTTTGGGGGGTCAATTTCCTTACATACCTAGCTGATCCTTTCTGCTCGAGTCAGGTGCCATGGACTTGTTCTCCACGGGCTTATTCCTGCTCTGTCCCTGCAATGGCTTTCTCTCTTACCTGATGCTAAGGATGCATCACTTCTGACATTGTGACGATAATCATCCCTTAGTATCCATTGTCTGGCTCCTGCTTAGATAGATCTAAGCCCCTAGAAGATAGGGGCCCTGTGTTTCCTACATCTCTAGGTCACCCTAGGTCACCCTAGGTGTCTAGCAACACCCGTGTGTTGCTCACCACATCCTCTGACCAAATGATTCGATGGCGACAGTGAGTCCCTATGAAGCAAAGACGTCTGGCACCATTAAGTGGTAGTATTTACTCTCAGACATGCATCTCTCCATCTCTAGTTTCAGTTCACTACAGGCAAGGATGGTAAATCACCCTCCCCTTCCCTTCCTTGGCTCTACTGCAGAGAAGGAAGTTACCCTCTAGAACCTGTCCACATATTCTCATTTACCTGCCCCATCTCAGTGTGCTGTTATGACACTCTCCATTCTGCTCTCCAAGCCGGCCCCTCCACCTGTGTTTGGAGAAGGATGGTAGAATGTGCACATGAGCTGGTTGCAGCTTTGCATTTTGGATAGGAGTCACAGGAGGGGTGGCGTAGTCTAAATATTTGCCGCAATTGAATACTTTCTGGGAAGGGTTGAGTGCTCGGCTGAGATTGGAAACCATGCATTTTTATTGGTGCCAGTCTTTATGGTTGGGTGATTTTTTTCTACCCAGTTACACTTGGCAGATACAGAGGTTGGGGAGGGGGCATGAGTAGAGTGGCTCCGGATGATGAGCTTAGCACAGTTAATGTTTCATTTCTTTCTTCTCCTAGGGCGTACCAGGAAATCCGGGAGAAAGAGGGCCTCCTGGCAAACCAGTATGTCATCTCACTGTTCTGGATGAATATTAACTCTCAAGTCAGGGCTCCAGTGAGAATAAAGCGCAACTCAGATGGTCTGAGAGGCTGAAGGAGGGACTTCTTACAGAGCCATGGGCGGGGGGCTGAGCCAAGATGCCGGGGGGCCCAGAGACCAGCCCCAGTGGGGGCAGACATGACTGTGACCCCCGTTTCCAGCACCAAGAAAGAGCACAAGCGTGGGGAAGGGCTGCCAAATTGTAGCTGTCGTTGTGGGTTCAAGGTCATTGCCCGAGAGCTGGGCCCAGGGTGGGAGCAGGGTGTCCCCAACCCCAGTTTCCCAATGGTGGCTCTCCTTGTCCACCTCAGCTAAGGCCAGCAGGCGCTTAGCCCCACGACTCGTTCCCCATGCCTGAGGGTGCTGAGCAGGACAGGGTCGAGGCTGGATCTGGGGGTGGGCAAGTGGATCCCAGTATACATTGCAAATTCCTAAGTGGCCCAATTCCTGCCCCATCCAGTAATGAGAGCACCATCCAGCACCCCCTTTACATGGTGGGAATGGTGGAATCCACGGGGTCGCCGGGGAAATGGCTGGTCTGTGTGCCGGCTCCTTGGCGGTCTAGCGCACGGCTCCTACAGGCGCCCTCACGTGCAGCATGTTTATACCCCATGTGGCTGTTGGCAGAGAAGCCCAAAGGCTTGGCCCAGTGACTTGGCCGTGGGATGGAGTTGGGGGGGCCTCCCAGAGAGGAGCAGTGAGGAGGAGAGTCCAGGTGGGCAGGCAGCAGTGCAGACACAGGAGAACCTGGTCCACTGACCCCCTGAAAGACGTTACCCAGGAGGGAAGAGACGTAGCATCGGGGCTGGGGATTCTGAGGTCACAAGGTCGAGACCATAAGTCTGGTTCTGAAACCAGGATGCTCACCTGCTAGAAGTTTCAGCTCGAGCTGGACCTGAGAGTGTGAGTCCTCTAAGCCCGACCTGGAGGACTCAGACAAGCACCCGGGGCTCAGAGGCTGCTGTGTGCGCCAGCAACTGTCACAGCCTCTCCTGGGATGCTGGGGAACAGAGGAGACCCGGGTGGGGACCCTGGTCTGTTCAGAAGGGTCCCGGAGGCTGTACCCGTGGGACACATAACAGGTCACGTGGGGGGGTAGGGACAGCTCGCTCACCCTCCTCTTCTGCCCAAGCCGGCTTCGCAGCAGCAAAGTGACCCCGCAGAAGCCACGCCATTAGCCTGGTGACGCAGGGGGAGGGGAAGGTTCAGGCCGGAAGCTAAATGGGGGTTCAAATGACCTCTGCCAAATCTAGACCTTGACCCCTCTCTGCAAAGAGACCTAAGTCAGCACAGACTGCTGGCAGTGTGGACAAGCATGACTCTCTTATAGCTGGCCACCTCCGGGGGGTGGGGGCGGGGGGAGGAAGGGGAAAGAGAGAGAAGAAATAAGTCTGTTTCTAATCACCTTTGAATTCACCGAATGCCCTGCCCACAAATGGTCCCAGATACATCCCAGTAGCTGTCGGGGTCTCTGTGCTCTTGCTGGTCAGAGGGAGCCCCTGAGACCCCTCAGGCTCAGTGAGTCACTGGGAGGACTCCCAGACTCAGGAACGCAGTTCTGCTCGTGGTGACGATGGCAGTTCCTCATGCAGGGAGGGTACAGGTGGCAGCCGGCCCCGGGAGGGCACAGGCATGGGGCGCAGGGCTCCCAACGTGCCTTCCCTCTGGCTCGTGGGGACAGCACCTCACTCCCAGCAGCTTCCTGGGATGGTGCGGACAGCAGGTGCTCGGGGGAAGCATGGCGTGTTGCCAGCATGGGACCCTCGGCCACGCCTTACCGGGCGGGGTGTCCAAGGGCATCGAGGTTACCTGTTAGGAGCTGGCAAGGCCAGGGTGGGCGTGTTTGGACGCCCCTGGCGGGCTGAGTCCAGCCTTTACGGTTCTGGAGCATTTGTCTGGCACTGCACCCCCAGGGTTCCTGAGCTGGGCACCCCCCAGGGTTGGGCCCCCTCAACGGCAGCATCTGGTGGGGACACTTGGGCAGTGGAAGGGGTGAGGGTGAAGCCCTTGAGGACCGAGGGAGGCAGGACAGGGCGGGGGAAAGGCAGTCCTGGGCCGGCCCCCCAGGGGTCTGCACCACAGCACCGTCCCACCTTGAGTCACGAGGCCACCGTGGGTCACCCCCGTGTCGGTCAGTCCTGCATTTCCAGCCTCTGTCCCGGGAGCTGGCGAGCATTACAGCAGGAGGTAAGGAGGGCTCACACTGGCCCCGCCACTTCCCGCCGTGTGTCGGCCCGCCTGTCCGTCGCGCCTGGAAGGATCCACGTGTGAGCGACTTCTCAGAGGCCAGCCTGGCAGATGGCTAAGCACCTTGTGCCCCCTCGGGAGGCACTGCAGCCCCCAGAACGGATCCTGCGTATTCTTAGTGACCGACCCCGAGAGGTTTATGGAAATGGGGACAAGGCAGTAATTAGTCTTCCCCAGGGTCCCACTGCAGCCAGACTGATCATCCGCGCCCCCTCGTCTCTGCCTCTCTGAGTGCTGCCCGGCCGTGTGGTCGGTGTGGCCCTACTCGGATTATACCGGGGGGGGGGGTGCAGGGTCTTTCACGCCCGCAAGGAAACATCACAGCCCCTGCAATGCCAGCAGCATGAGCATGTCCCAGTTTGAACAATATGGATCCTCTATGGTTGGTTATTAACTTCCCGAGGAAAAAAAAGTAAGGCTTCAGGAGAAAACCTCTTTCTGCTTTTAAATTAAAGTTTTAATAAACAATATTGCAGAGGTTGGCCTTCCTGCAGAGGGTCTCACTCAGAACGAGGAAGGTCTGGGGTTCGGCTGTAGCAGCCGCACCCAAAGTGAGCTCCGCCTGTGGGGCTGGCCCTGCCTGGGCACCTCCAAATCGGAGTCTGCCAGTCCCCCGTCCGGGGTGTGCACCTTGGGTCACAGCCCAGAGGGTTGATAGAGCGCCTGTGCACAGGAGCCTGGGAGGCCACACTCATCCACCGTCACTACCAAGGTTATCCTGAGCAAACGTGCCGGGTGCCACCAACACACGGCTTGGTCAGCTGTAGGGTGTGGCGGGAGCCGAGGGGAGGGGGGCCAGGGAGAGGGGTTTGGTAGCCTGGGAAGTGGTGTTGGTTTCCGAGTCCCCAAGATGCTAGAGACGACTCGTAATTCATAAACCTGAACGTAGACTTCATCAGAAGACACAGCACTGCGCACTCGCTTGTGGCCACGGGCTTCCCTGTTACAGAGGAAAATCTACGCTCTCCCCTGGAGAGGGGGTTCTCGGGCACTCTCTCTCCGTGGCGGAAGTTAGAACTTTGCAACATACCGTGTCTGCCTACTCCAGTTCCACCTAAGAATTCCCTCTTCCCTTCAGCGGCTGCCTTTTAAGCATTGCTTTCCCTCCAGCCGTGTGTTCCTTACACCCCCGTGTGAACCCAGCTTCCACCCCACCTTGCCCATAATCCTCACACAGCACCCTCCAGCTCAGGGGGTTTGAATGTGAATTTGGTGACCTGCATGCTTCTACATACATACTTTCCGAGGTTTTGTAATTACCCCTGACTAATAAAATCTCCTTCCCAGAGTTAAGACACCTTTAACCCATAATGAAGGGTGAGGTTTAGAAAGTGATTTCACTGGGGAGAGCTAGAAAAGTGGCTTTAAATTCATACTAGGTTGTAAATGACTGATAGCAATAGCTCTTACCCATCTGCACCCATATGACCTATGAGGTTTTGATGGGGACTGGAGGAGAGGCCACCAGGGCCAGCAGAAGGAGACTAGGGACCAGAAAAGCCGATGTCAATCATACATACAGGCTACCTCAGAAGTGACTTCTTCCCGTGCCTCCCCTGTGTGGGATGCCCGCAGGGCTCTTTGCATCCTGTGCAGGGNGAGCTAGAAAAGTGGCTTTAAATTCATACTAGGTTGTAAATGACTGATAGCAATAGCTCTTACCCATCTGCACCCATATGACCTATGAGGTTTTGATGGGGACTGGAGGAGAGGCCACCAGGGCCAGCAGAAGGAGACTAGGGACCAGAAAAGCCGATGTCAATCATACATACAGGCTACCTCAGAAGTGACTTCTTCCCGTGCCTCCCCTGTGTGGGATGCTCAGAACTCATAGATGAGTTCTGCGTGACAGTGCACATTCTAAAGTCCTTACGCTGTGTGAGCAAGAACGGGATACACTGTGTGCACGTGTGTGTATGTCCATATTGACTTATTTTTACTTTGGCAGGGGCCTTCTTCACTGCTGTCTCCAGGGGACATAAATCTCTTGGTCAAGGTAAAAGCATGAAGTAAATGTGCATGCGTTTTGAAAATGGTGATGGCGGTTTGGAGATCTCCATTAGTTGTGGGGGTTTTTGTTTGAACACCGGTATGTCCGTGTCAGTGAGGACAGCGGCCCTGTTCGTTGGGAGCTCCCTGCGTGCCCGGCGAGGTGCTAAATCCTCTTTCTCGTCTGGCAGCCACCAGCCACGTGTGTCGGTTTAAGTTAATTAAAATCAAATACAATTTAAAATTCAGGTCCTTGGTCTCACTAGCCACGTTCTTAGTGCGTGACGGCCAGAGGTGGCTTGAGCCTGTCCTGTTGGGGCGATGCAGATACAGAGCATTTCTGTCATCACAGAAAGTTCTCCTGTGCGGGGCTGTGCTGAATGCGGGGTGTGCATCTCTTCCACAATTGCTCTGGGAGATTCGTACCGCTTGTGTTGCAGCTTTGCATGTAAGGAACCTGAGACACTGAAGGTCGGTAGCTTTCTAAATGCAGAATCCAGTCCTCGCTGATTTGAGAGACTGACCTCTAACCCCACACAGGGCTGTCTGTCGTGTTCTGAACGGGGCCACGTAGGCAGAGTCAGGCAGCTTGGGTGTGCGTTCTGCCCATGCAAGGGCCAGGGTGCAGGTGTGGGGAGGGGGGGGGGCCGCTGCCANTTGAGAGACTGACCTCTAACCCCACACAGGGCTGTCTGTCGTGTTCTGAACGGGGCCATAGGCAGAGTCAGGCAGCTTGGGTGTGCGTTCTGCCCATGCAAGGGCCAGGGTGCAGGTGTGGGGAGGGGGAGGCCGCTGCCGGGCCCCTCGGCCGGGAGGAGACCGGATCTGGGTTCAGATTTAGCCAGTTTTCAGAACCTGTCCACCTTGTCCATGAGCGCCAGGAGCCTTGAGAAGCTGGACACCCCTCTGCTGAGATCGACCAACGACCACTAGGTGCCCAGGGGCCTGGACAAGGGCCTCAGGCCTTAAATGGAGGAGGCCAGGACAGGCTGAGAGCGAGACAGATGGGGAAGATCTGTCCTTCAAAAAGAACAGTCCCACTGCAGTGAGTGGCGAGGACCCGTTTCCTGGCTCTGTGTCAAGCCTTTGTCTTAATTTAGGGTGAAGCTTGGCATTTGTGTGATCAGCCTCTTTCTCATTTCCTGCATTCCAAACACATGGGTGATGTCAAGAAAACAGAGTTCATGCCTGACAGCGAGGGAGGAAAACAAAAGAGAAAAGAAGACCTTTCCAGAAGCCTGAGATTTGTAATCTCTGTACACACTGAGATTCCTTGATGGAAATTTATACGTTTTATTTTTTTAAAAAGTAGTAGTAGGACTCTTTCCTGATTTTAATTGACAAGAGAAAGCTTTTTTCACAGTCAAGGACATGACAAGAAATCATTACCTATTGATTCAGTTCCTTGTTGATCGCAGGCTTTTATGAGCCTAAATCATTTCTCATAATTCCACTGCTGTAGAGGGAGCTGGGTTTGCATCAGCCCTGTCCTTCCCCTGCAACGATTTCAACCTCGAGATGTCCCAGCCTCTCTGCCAATGATAACAGCAGTGTGGAGCCTCATGCTTCATGGCTACAGCACTGAAACTGACAGATGGTCAAGTTGGTCTTCCTTACCTGCTACAGGATGAAGCTGTGCTCATCAGAGCAGCTGGGGACCCCAGAGGGAACTGGGCACCCACATTCACGGTAGCACCTGCGGCTCGCTGGAGCCATGGAGCTGCGCTTTGCCTGGAAGCCCTGTAGATAACAACCTGGGGCCGAGTGGGTTTGCCCAGGTCAGCAGAGAGTGCTATTATTGTTCCCTAATTTATAGCCAGATGCTGCCATTTTCATGTGGGTCAAAGCCTGCCGGTCTGGTCTGGGTGGCTGGTGGCAAGTCCCTCCCTTGCTGAGAAGGCATCTTTTATTAAAGAATATTTATCTCTGCCCCAAGGAATTTTATAGCATCACATACTTCATTCTCATCGTTGGAAAACTGCCTGGGTAGAAAGTTCATCTCCTAAGAGCCCCTGTTAAATGAACTCCCAACAGTTGAATCTGTGCCCAGCGAGGTCATCCTCGGGATGTTTCCATCAGATGGCTCCCTTGAATAAATATTATTTCATCTGATCTTCACAAACAACCCCAGTGGGTGGGCGCTGTCACGTCTGCATTTTACAAAGGAGGAGGTTGAGGCCAGCTGGGGAAGGCTCTTACTTGTTCCAGGTAGCAGAGCCGGATAATGGCAGTGCCAAGACCCAAACCCAGTGTGTCCAACTGCAGACCCTTGTGTTTAACGCCCCTGTCATCTGACTTCATCTTGCATGGGCCAGAACTTGTGACAGCTGCCCAATCAAGTACAGACAGGTGGGGAGTTTCCTGCCTGTCACCTGGAGGCTGCACGGTGGCCCTTTGGTAGGAATATCACAGCTAGGATTCAGGTATCTGGGAAGAGACGGGGTAAGATGACCTAGGTCATCTCTACTCCTGGAAAGCAACGGCTTTCTTCACAAAACGAAGTCTGTGGCGTTCCTCCCTTCGGTAGGCATTTTGTGGTGCATTTACCTGGTACCGTGCACCACGCTGACCCAGTGCGCTGGGTTTGATAAAACATCCCAGACAAAATGAAGGGGGTAGAGACCAGAGGGAATCAGCATTTATAGATCTTACACAAGGAGCCCTCCGGGACAACAAGGCCTCTTCCTGCATGATTTCATTTAGATTTTGCAACAATCTCCGAAATAAGGAGAAGGACCCTATGATAAGGAAATAGGCTCAAAGGGATGGCGTGAGTTGCCTGAACAGCTCAGTTCAGGAGAGGAGTTGGCAGCCAGTGTCAATGATCAAGGGCATCTTATCGGCAGATGAGGCAAGACAATAGATTCACGGAGGGAAATAATAACAGAAATCGCAGTGGTACATTCGCAGCTAAATTCTTGGTGCTGTCACCATGTACCAGGCATGGGGTCAGGCATTTTTCATGCATTGTCTCGTTTATTTCTCACAGGACTTTGAGGTCCTCAGTTCACAGATTGGGAGGCTGAGGCTCAGAGGGGTGAAGCCAGGATCCCAGGAGGGCGGAGGCTTCCGAGTGGTCTCCTGCGAACAGGACGCTGTTTAGGCTCAAGGCCTTCGGGGTAGCCCAGGGCCAGGAGGGACTGAGGGCCCCAGGAGCACAGGGGCCAGAGTGAGCACAGGTAGGATGCAGCTTGAGGTCTGCTCTCCCTGTGCTCCCTGGACTCCAGGACTGAGTCAGGGTGGTAAGTCCAGCACCCACTGTTAAGTCTGGGGACTGCTATCATCTTCAGTGATCATCTGCTCATCTTCAGTGAGCCATCCTACTCAGACTCTGTAAGGACATACCCAGGCTGAGAGCCCTCCAGAAATTGGAAAGAAACAGGGAGGCCGGGAGGGTTTATATTAGGTAGATCTAGATGTCCCCTTTGGGGTGTGGATCCCACCACAGAGAATGGTTCTGGATCACCACTGTGACCTTCAGTGCCAGCAGCATCTCAGTGGCCAGAATCCGTGGTGCCCCCAGCTTAGTCCCTCTCCTATGCAGCATACACCCGTCGCGGCAGACTTCCGTGGAGGCACCTCATTTGAAAGAACTAGTGGAGAAGGTCTAGGAGTAGGGGATTTCATCCCAAATCTGCTACTCTTCCAAACAAAGTACACCATCCGAAGCCAGTATATTTTGGTTTGTCTCTTTCATCTTCACTCCATACGCCTCAACATTTGGCACTCCTCAGCCTCTAAAAACATTCAACCAGCTGCTCAGACCACCCGCTAAGAGAAGATGGCACAGGACACTAGAAGGTCAGATGGGCAGGTGGCTGGCAGGTTGGGTTGGCTAGTTCATTCATTTTTTGAACTCGTGATCAGAGGACGGCTCTTTGCTCTGATTTGGACACGTAAAGATAAAGCAACTCTACCTCTGTCTTCTGGGAGCTCACACCTTCTTTTTGGTCAGTGTGGAGGGGACGGAGCTGTACATGGACCACTTCAGCAGTGAGGTAGGTGCTTCGATAGCAGGAGTTCCTGGGGCTGTGGGAGCTAGAGTCAGAAGCAGTCCCCATCTGAAGCAATCAGGAAGGCTTCTTGGTGTAGGAGATTTCTAAAGGCTCTTCAAAGATTAAATAAGAGGGGTGCCTGGGTGGCTCAGTCAGTAAAGCATCAACTCTTGATATTGGTTCAGGTCATGATCGAGGAGTTCGTGGGATTAAGCCCTGTATCAGGCTCTACACTGAGCACAGAACCTGCTTGGGATTCTCGGGACATCTCTCCTCTCTCTCTCTCTCTCTCTCTCTCTCTCTGCTCCTACCCCACTTGCATTCTCTCTCTCCCTCTCAAGATAAACATTTTTAAAAAATAATTTATTGTCAAGTTGGTTCCATATAACACCCAGTGCTCATCCCCACAAGTGCCCTCCTCCAGGCCCATCCCCCCTCCCTCCCCACACCCATCAGTCCTTGGTTCTCAGCATTCAAGAGTCTCTCATGGTTTGCCTCCCTCCCGCTCCCCC
The DNA here is from genome assembly GCF_008692635.1 of Crocuta crocuta. Lineage (NCBI taxonomy): Eukaryota > Metazoa > Chordata > Mammalia > Carnivora > Hyaenidae > Crocuta > Crocuta crocuta. The sequence goes on along the minus strand of NW_027551562.1, from coordinate 7,273,542 downwards.
ACTATTTTTCCCCTTCTCCCCAATGGTCCTCTGTTAAGTTCCTCCTAATCCTCCTATATGTGCAAACATATGGTATCTGTCCTTCTCTACCTGACTTATTTCGCTCAGCATAACACCCTCAAGGTCCATCCATGTTGCTACATGTGGCCAGATTTCATTCTTTCTCATTGCCATGTAGGATTCCATCGTATAGATAAACCACATCTTCTTGATCCATTTGTCCATTGATGGACACTTAGGCTCTTTCCATGTTTTGGCTATTGTTGAGAGTGCTGCTATGAACATTGGGGTCCATGTGCCCCTATGCATCAGCAGTCCTGTATTCCTTGAGTAAATTCCTAAGAGTCCAATTGCTGGGTCATAGGGGAGTTCTACTGTTAATTTTTTGAGGAACCTCCACACTGTTTTCCAGAGAGGCTGCACCAGTTTACATTCCCACCAACAGTGTAGGAGGGGACCCGTTTCTCCACATCCTCGCCAGCATCTAGAGTCCTCTGATTTGTTCATTTTAGCCACTCTGACCAGCGTGAGGTGGTATCTCAGTACGATTTTGATTTGTATTTCTCTCATGAGGAGGGATGCTGAGCATTGTTTCATGTGTCTGTTGGCCATCTGGATGTCCTCTTTGGAGAAGTGTCTGTTCATGTCTTCTGCCCATTTCTTCACTGGGTTGTTTGTTTTTCAGATGTGGAGTTTGGTGGGTTCCTTATAGATTTTGGATATTAACCCTTTATCTGATATGTCATTTGCAATTATCATTTCCCATTCCATTGGTTGCCTATTAGTTTTGTGGGTTGTTTCCTTTGCTGTGCAGAAGCTTTTAATCTTGATGAGGGCCCAATTGTTTATTTTTGCTCTTGATTCCCTTGCTTTTGGGGATGTGTCAAGTAAGAAGTTGCTGCAGTGGAGGTCAAGGAGGTTGTTTCCTGCTTTCTCCTCTAGGGTTTTGATGGTTTCCTGTCTCACATTCAGGTCCTTTATCCATTTTGAGTTTATTTTTGTGTATGGTGTGAGAAAATGATCTAGTTTCATTCTTCTGCATGTTGCTGTCCAGTTCTCCCAACACCATCTGTTAAAGAGGCTGTCTTTTTTCCATTGGATATTCTTTCCTGCTTTGTCAAAGATTAGTTGGCTGTATACTTTTGGGTCCACTTCTGAGTTCTCAATTCTGTTCCATTGGTCTATGTGTCTGTTTTTGTGCCAATACCATACTGTCTTGATGATGACAGCTTTGTAGTAGAGGCTAAAGTCTGGGATGGTGATACCTCCCGTTTTGGTTTTATTTTTCAGTATTACTTTGGCTATCCGGGGTCTTTTGTGATTCCACACAAATTAGGATAGTTTGTCCTAGTTTTGAGAAGTATGCCAGTGCAATTTTGATTGGGATTGCATTGAATGTGTAGATTGCTTTGGGTAGTAATGACATTTTAACTATATTTATTTTTCCAATCCATGAGCATGGAATGTTTTTCCATTTCTTTGTTTCTTCTTCAATTTCCTTCATAAGTTTTCCATAGTTTTCATCATACAGATCTCCTATATCTTTGGTTAGGTTTATTCCTAGGTATTTTATGGTTTTTGGTGCAATTGTGAATGGGATCAGTTTCTTGATTTCTCTTTCTGTTGTTCATTGTTGGTGTATAAAAATGCAACTGATTTCTGTACGTTGATTCTGTATTTTGCAACTTTGCTAAATTCATGGATGGTTGAATAGGAGCGAAGCAAAGGAAAGGAAAGGAAGCCATTCGGAGTTGCTTTTGTGAGTCAGAGACCATCCTGAGTTAGAGACCAAGAAGGATGCTAAATTACCTACACTGACACCTACAGCTACCCGTGCAGCCACCACGGGCCTGTGCACACGCCTCCAGCAGAGCATTCAGAAGGAGGTGGTTAATGCATTTGTTTTGTGCCAGCGGACGCCCTGCAAGCATGAACTCTTCAAGATGCGGACTCACTGTGGTCTCAAAGCAGAAAGGTGTGGAGCCTAACGGATGCTTCACGAGTAGTTTTTGCACCAAGGGAGTCACTGAGTGCAGGCGTGAATGAGACTACTAGCTAGATGCACTGGGAATGATCTCACATTATTCTAAGTGCCTTCTCTGTATTAGCTCATCGAATCTTTATCACAAGAGGGGAGGGACGATTGCAGAGAAACACCGCGGGACTCTGGGATAGGACACAGGCTACAGTGTGGTCAAGCCAGTGAGTTTCGTTCACTACACACTGCACTCCAAACTGCAAGGTCCGGGATGACACGGACAAATTAGAAATCATGTTCCCTGGGCTCAGAGGCCTTCAAAATCATGCCAGGGACAGAACTCACCTGCCTCAGAGGTAGAGTAAAGGTCAATGCCCGGGAACATTTATGAAATACTTGCTTTGGACAAAGAATAATGCCAGGTGGGTGGTCACACCTGGGATATGCCTGCTGCTTCCTTTGTTCGGCTGCTTTGTGTAGAAACCACTTAGGCAAACCCACAAGACAGAAAACCTAGCTCCCAGGTTTGTTCCGTCACCAGCTTCAGGGACGGGAAATGCTGTTTGTAACAGTACTAAATGTTTGCATCATATCTGCACTGTTAACATTGTCAGGTGCCCACAGGTTGTGGTAGACTTTTGACATCATTGTTGTGGGCTCTACCTCGAGCACTCTGGTCGGCAAGAAGTGGAGAGAAGGGAGGTAATAATCCAGATGTATCAGCACTAAAATCTAAGATTAAGAGAAAAATGCAAATTTAGACACAAACACTGGGTAATGACTCGATCCGCCTGTTTGCTTTTATACCACTTGGAAGGTCTCCATTTGCCCTACCAGTAACTATTATTTATTCTCCTCAGGATGTGTGCAATGACTGCCCCCCAGGTCCCCCGGGTCTCCCTGGACTGCCAGGTTTTAAAGGCGACAAAGGTCTCCCAGGAAAGCCAGGGAGAGAAGGCACAGAAGGGAAAAAGGTAAAGAGAAAAGGGGGAAACTGTCCCTATCGCCTCGTTGAAGTATATCGTCCTGGAGATCACAGCCCTGCCTCCCTGGCACAGGTGGGCGGAGCCTGCACAAGGGCGTGGCTGTGGGAGGCAGGGGGTCATCCTGGAGACTGGCCACCCCATTAGTCATGGGCTGTGCCCATGAATGCATGGTCACACTCAGTACCACCACCTGCCCACACCCTTTTCTCAGACATGCTGGATGGAGGGGGAGGGGATGGGGAAATTTCAGTGAGAAATCAATGAATAGGTGTGTCAGGGCAGTGACTTGCGGTGGCTCTGTGTGTGAGCTCCAGACACTCATTCTTATTGTTTTTTTTTCTTCCTGTGACAGGGAGATGCAGGGCCCAGAGGACTCCCAGGGCCTCCAGGAATCGCTGGACCACAGGTCAGTGAGCCCTCATTAACGTTGAGTACATCCATTCTGTTCATCTCACTGGTTAACCCAAGTTTGAGGAAGAGTAATGTCCAGTGTGAAGGAGTCATGGTCTTAAAACCATGATACCAACATTCAGGGTCTACCCATGGCTTCGACTTTCTCAGTGACCTTGGAAAGGGGCACTTGAACTTGCTGAGTCTCACATTGCACATGTACAAATGCCTTGGTGGTTGAATAATGAACTGAGTTCAGGGATTGGAATGGGCCATCCTTTCTGGTTAAGACATGAGCTTTGTGGACAGAGTGCTCTGAATTTGAATCCCAGCTCTGTGTTGAGTCTTTGACCGACCCTCTGGGCCTTCATTTCACCACCCACTAATGGAAAGAATAAAAGCAACTTCAGGGGGCACCTGGGTGGCTTGATCGGTTAAGTGTCAGACTCTTGATCTCAGGTCAGGTCTTGATCTCATGGTCGTGGGTTCGAACCCTACATTGGGCTCTGCACTGAGTGTGAAGCCTACCTAAAACAAAAACAATAAAACAATAGGAACTTCAGAAATTCGTTAGAATTGAACGAATTGCATAAAAAGAACTAGTCACTCAGTAAACAACCTCATTAGGCAAGTGCTGTGCTGGTGTGGGTGAGTGTTACTACCACTCACAGAAATGACGAGGTAGCCATCAAAATGGCAGGGTGGCTCCGGGCTTTCATAAAGCCTGGGACACCAGCCTGGAAAGAAGGAGCTGTGATCTCAGCCATAGAAGAAGAGCCAAGAAGAAGAGGAGGGGAGGGTCTGGCAGCCAAAAACAGGTGTCTGGGCTGTGTGTCTGGGCTCCTTTTGGTGATGGTACATAGCTCCAAGCTGAGGAGACTGCGTGAGTGCTGACGTGGGGCCAGGAGGGAAAGAGGGCTGACCCTCCCCCCTCAGTCACCTCCCCCAACATCAATGCCCCTGGGGGCTGTCCCTGATCACCACCTTGGGGCCCCTGTACTGTTGCAAGCTATGCACGCTGCCCTGCCCCAACAGGAGCAAATGTGTCACTGCTTCTATTCCTGTGTCCTGGCTGGGACACGGTGTGTCTTGTCTGACATGCAGTGCAGCAGACAATTGTCAGTAGGAGAGAGCGAGCTCGGGAGCCAGACCTCCGGAGTTGGCATTCCCACTCAACAAATGACCTTGGGCTAGCTTCTTTTGCCCTTCCCTTTCCTGCTGACAAACTAAGAGGTATAAAAGCAGTGACCTTCTAGGCCTGTGGCCCTGTGAACTGCTGAGGGATGCCCCCACCAGGCCTGGTGCTTTGCAGGCCCTGGACCAAGCTGCTTCTCCTGCTTTTTTAGCCTGTGGTCACAGCAGCGGCAGGGCCAGGTCTGGGGCAAGGACCTGGTCGTAAGATGTAAGGGAAGCCCAAAACCTCAGTAACCAAGATAAGTAGGACTTTTATGCAATATTTTAAAAAGTTTAAAATTAATCCAGTTGATTCACAAGGAACAAAATGTCACAGTTCTATTTTTAAAGTTTTTTTTTTAAGTTTATTTTGAGAGAGAAAGACAGAGTATGAGCAGGGGAGAGGCAGAGAGAGGGGAAGAGAGAATCCTGAGCAGGCTCCATGCTGTCAGCACAGAGCCTGACATGGGGCTCGATCCCATGAACTGTGAGATCATGACCTAAGCTGAAATCAAGAGTCAGACGCTTAACTTAGTAAGCCACCTGGGCACCCCAAAATTTTAAATAAAGACGGGACCTAATCCTGCACTTGAGCCATTCACCTTCCTTAAAAACCCCTCATCCCAGCCCTGTGGGAGCCCCATTTATTTCCATTTGTATATTTTGTTCATCTCAGGTTATTTGGCATAAATTTTGACTTTGAAGAATACGGCATTGGACTATTATTAATTTTGGATACTGAGGTTTCCAGAACCCCTTACCTGTTACACTCAGGCCAAGTGCTCACTTGCCTCACCCCAAAGCCAACCCCGGAAAATGGGGTTGGAGCTCTTATCATTATATTAGAAGGCAAGGAGACAAACAAAAACACTGTGAGGTAACGGCAGAGCACTCGCTGGAACAGGTGGGCATCGGGATGGAAAACATCCAGACTTTGCAGACCCACCTAGCAGGTTAAGGCATAGAGTGGGATCCATAGACTTTGTGAAGTCTTACAGGGTTTTGACATACTTAGGGCTCCTGCTTCAGGATATCAGGTCTCAGTGTGGATGGAACAAGAGATTTTTCCTGGGCGGTGTTAGCTTAAGAGACACCAGTAAAGCGTAGCATCACCTGTACTATTTACCCTGAATTGCCCTTCTTTTTTGAGGTCATCATCTGGCGCTAAGCTCCCTGGCTTGAGGATTCTACAGGGTAGTTTCAGCTGATCCTTAAGTAACCTTTGCTGTCGACTCAGGGCTGCTGGATTTAGCCTCTGCTGAAGAATGGCTTTTATGCAGAGAAACAAAAGCAAATCAATTAAACAGATAAGGAGGTTCCTCCACTAAGTAGGGATTGTTTTCTTTACCAGCCCAATCCCACTTGAAGCGCTGGCGTCTTAGGACAATGGCTCTGACTTTGTTCCTTGATAATTCGCTTCCAGGGAGGGTTTGTTCCTTTACATAGTCAGAGAATGCCAAAGAATGCTTCCATCCAAAAAAGAACAGAAATTTGTGCTGCAGCTGAAAGACAGGGTTCTAGCTGTCTCCACTTGGGAGTCCCTGATGACCTTGAGACGGTGGCAGGACTTGGGATCTGCCCTACCTGATGAGCTCCCAGGCAGTTACAGTGGGCAGACTACCCCATATACCCAGGCTACCTGCTTTACAACATCATCTCTTACAATGGTCAGCATCATCCTAGGAGGTACACATATTGTCCCACTTTACAGATGAGGAAGTTAGGGTTTAGCAAGATTAAATGCCAGTACTACCAGACTACTAAGTGATCCTGCAGAGGGGAACCCCCGCTGNTTAGGATGCCCTAGTAATAGGACCAGCTCCAGCACCGAGGACAGCTCCCAGTAGGGAGGAGGCTTCCCCTTACTACCACCTCCTGTTGGGGAAGTGAGTCACGGAGGAGTTAAATACCTCCTCTGAGAACTCACTGGTTTGCCTTGATTCTTGGCTTCAACTCCAAGCCAGTCTCTATGCTCTTTATTCATCCCACACCGCTCTCCAGAAAACAGATGGAAGGACTCTTTCATTTTCTCTCTGTTGAACCTTGCTTATCAAACAAGATCTCAGCTTGACCTGCAGACACGAAGATGATTTGTACACTGGAAATTCTACCAGTGGCTGAGCACTTAACGAATATTGTCCTTGTTCTTTCATAGCCAGACGCCCCTGCGTTCACTGGTCACGTGCATCGCCAAGGGCAGTTGTTTGCTTGTTTGTTTGCAATTGCCATCCTGCATCTGGGGAATCAGCTTCCCCAAGATTTATCTTGCAGATTTGCAGCGGTTCTGACTGGTGGCTGGATCTGGGGAGGTTACTGCCATGATCAATTACAGCTTCATTCTAGAGCTTTCATACTGCAGAACACAGTGAGTGACTTTCAGGGATGGGGTCTGAGGATAGTGGCTGCTCTTAGGATTATGATCCACGCAGAGGAGGAAGAAGGAACAAGATGGTTATCAGAGGGATGACCCTGAGAACATGCTTTTCTGCAGAGTCTGATGTAAAACACTCTCCCAGTTAGAAATACTGATTATTCTGTCCTCCATGAAAAGCTTTTGGGTTTCTTCTCATTCATGTGCCCCCCAGCCAGGTAATGGGAACTCCAGGGACTAGAGACCCTAGATGAGCAGAAGCCTGCACTTGGAGGTTCTGGAAAATTCTGGGGGCCAGAGATTAAGACTGCCTCTACTACTATTAGAACTACCAGAAGAGACACAGAAGGTATCCCAGTGCCATTTGGTCTGTGCCTTCCAGGAGCAGAAGTCTCTTTTACCCAGAGCTGCCTCAATCCTGAAAGATTCTCACAAGCATCCTATTGAAAGATCCCTTCTTTTTTTTAATGTTTTATTTATTTCTGAGAAAGAGAGAGAGAGGGGGGCAGCGTGAGCAGGGGAGGGTCAGAGAGAGAGGGAGATAAAGAATCCAAAGCAGGCTCCAGGCTCTGAGCTAGCTGTCAGCACAGAGCCCGACGCGGGGCTCGAACCCACGAACCACGAGATCATGACGTGAGCCAAAGTCGAACGCTTAACCAGTTGAGCCCCCCAGGTGCCCCAAAAGCTCCCTTCTAAGTCAAGAGGTGTAGAAGTAGGTCAGACATGGGCCATGCCTTCCAGGGCCTGATGTTGGGTTGGAGAAGAAAGATCTACAAGCTGGTGTTTCGTACAAAAGTCAGACTGGGGCTGGGGGCCATCAAGATGGGTGGGCACAGCCTGGGCTCTGGAGATCAGTGGTTCCCCACCCGGCTCTGCCCCTTAGTAGCTGAATGAATGTCACTTACTAATGATAGGACTCGGGCAATTGGTTTGACTTCTCTGAACCTCGGGTCTCTCGTCTATAGGGGAACCCTCCAGCCTGTCTCACAAAGGGGATGTTGAGGATTAAACAGGGAAGCATTTACAGAGCACCAGGCCTGGTAGCATCTGGGTACAAGGGAGGGCTGGGTACCTCTAACTGCAAGTGGTCCTCCTAGAGCTACAACTATAGCAAGGGGTCAGGAGAAGAGTAAATGGCTTGAAGGAACATAATGCCATCAGGCAAAGTGTTACCCAGGAAGGCCACCTGCAAGAAGTGATTTTAGTTGCACTGGAAGGTGAGGCAGGGATGTGCCAGGCATCCGTGGGGACAGGTTTTCTAGGCAGTGAGATAGCACACAAAAGTCTTTACCAGTAGCAGGGACTTAATTAATTGGAGAAAGTTTAGGCCCTGCCCTCAACCATCTGTAAACCCCTTGAGAAATTGCCTTTCTGGTGGGTTCACAGAAATCAACACCCTTAGAGCAGCCCCGGGTGGGAACGTGCCCTCTAAGTAGTTGTTACATCAGGTGCTCAGGACACAGTAATGTTGAGGAAATGTAATTAAAAACTAACCAAAATCTTCTCCCAGCCCAGAAAACCTGTCCACAAAGGTAGAAGAGAAGAAACACAGTCTTGTTATTGAGTAAGCATGATGCCAGAGGGTGGGGCACGTCAGGCAGAAATCTCCCTCTCTCCTGTCGAGGGGCAGCCACACCTGCTGCGTGCAAGTCCTCAAGATAAACAATAACGGGGCCTCAAGTAAGAGCACCAGTTGCCACGTATGTCCATCCTAAGTTTACCTGGTAATTAGGGGATCAGGTGCTAGTTAGCTTTTTAGAGAGGAGAAATGGGCTCTCCATCTTAATGACGGGAAGTGTTCCGCAACTCAGAGCAAGGCGCCAGGATTTTCAGTTGGGCTCCCTTTCCCCACAGAGGCTTGGAGAGAGTGGGGGCGCTGGCTTCCTTGATTGATTACATTTCAAAGGGATGGTTGCCAGGTCCTTGAGAAAGATGTTTCCGGAGTCCTAGATCTGGCAGCACTTACTTAGCTTTTAAAAGGATTTACATACATTTTGAAGAGAAAGAGCCCCACAGTGACAAGTTTTCTAAAGTAAATGCTCTAAGAAAAAGGTTTGGGGAGAGAATCTCTTTCCCTTACGTTCGCCAGGAGATTTAAGTCCTTACAGTGGCTCTGAATAAACCGCATCTAACAGAACTGAGCTAGTAATGAACTAGTAATCTTCCCACAATATAAAGTCTAGGTGGACAGGGATGGTGTTGTTCTTTTATTGGTTGCTATACCTCTAGTGCTTAGAAAGGTCCCTGGAACATGGTCAGTCAGACTTCTAGACTATAGATGCTATGTTCTTGACATTAGAAAACCAGTGGGACAAGACATCATTCCTAGGAAAATAGCCAGAAAAGTAACTTGGGCAGGGACAGGCAGTTTGAACACAGATCTGGATTAGAGTCCAAATCTTGCCTTTCATTAGCTGTGTGACCTTGGGTGAATGACTTAACCTCTCTGGTCTTCAGATTTAAAAAAAAATTTTTTAACGTTTTATTTATTTCTGAGAGTGAGAGAGAGGCAGCGTGAGCAGTGGAGGGTCAGAGAGAGAGGGAGCCACAGAATCTGAAACAGGCTCCAGGCTCTGAGCTGTCAGCACAGAGCCCGACGTGGGGCTCGAACCCATGAACCGTGAGATCATGGCCTGAGCTGAAACTGGATGCTTAACTGACTGAGCCACCCAGGTGCCCCCAGATTTTTTAAATCTATACACTCTAATAATAACCCCCATCTCCTAGAGTAGTCTTACTGACCACATTAGATAACACAGGGGTGCCTGGGTGGCTCAGTCTGTTGAGTGCCTGACTCTTGGTTTTGGCTCTGACAGTTCATGAGTTCAAGTCCCGCAATGGGCTCTGCACTGACAGCACAGAGCCTGCTTGGGATTCTCTCTCTCTCTCTCTNTTTTTTTTTTTTTTTTTTTTGCATCAGTTCTGGATATAAACAAACAAAAAAAAATACACGAAATGGGATCTCATGTGGGAAAAGCCCGGCAGCATGCCCAGGTGGAGGTGGGGGGGTGTGGGTAGAGGCTCGGTAAATGTCAGTCCTCTCTTCTGGAAGGAAGTGAGTCAGGGGTGGGGGTGGCTGTGTTTGCTTTGATCCTTAGCTGCAGCCCGAAAAGAGGCAAGACAACTGTGGAGATCCTTGAGCTGCTGACATTTTCACTGCTGGGACTTGAAGGTTGAAACCACCCTAAGCCCAGACTGAGGACTGGGATTTGAAAAGGAACCATTTACTTTTAAGGCAATTGTCCTAAATGTCAGCGAAGCAGTGTGCTATTCTATGTCACTTCTTTTCACGGAGATTACAAGACAGCCTGCAGACAGTGTGCCGGCTTTGTAGATTTAAAGGCAATAGGAATAATGACATGTAAAAATGTTGGAACAAATGCTCTTCCCCCTGGAACCTCTTTTTTCTTCCTTCTCCTGCACACTGGCCTTTGACGTTTTGCAGGCATTAGTTCACCTAAGGCTCCCAACACACGTCAGGGAGGCGGCAGGGAGTATTACTAGGTAGCCACGGGCATCAGCGATGCTGACATGGTACAGTGTGGATGGAAGGACCAGTGGACCCAGGGCGATCTGTGGGGTGGACTGGGAAGGACTCTCCTAGATTGGTCTGCCCCCCATCCTTTGTTTACTGGATGCACAAACCCAGAGCAAAGAGGGGCTACGATCTGCTCAAGGATGCATAAACAAGATGTGACAGGCCTGGAACTGGAGCCAAGATTGACTTACTGTGAAAGACTTATTTTACTGCATAATGGATTCTTTTAAAGGAGCTGACATGTTTTTGTTGAATAGCGTTTTACCGAAATACGTGTGTTACCGCATTAAATGCAGAGCCAAAATCTGTGACAGTTAAGAGAGATCAGAACTTCTGAGTGTTACTTTCAAGGTTAGTCTCTGAAAAATATTTTTCTTCGGTTGCATACTGTGAGTGTCTGGACTACAATCATGACAGCGATGTTGATGATGACGATGATGATGGTGGTGGTGATGGTGACCCTGGTGAAGATATTGATGATGGTGATGATGGTGATGCTGATGGTGATGGTGATGGTGATAATGGTGATGGCGGTGGTAATGATGATGATAGTGACGATGGTGATGATGGTGATGTTGACCATGATGATGATGGTTATGGTGATGATGATGATGATAAAGATGACAGCTAACAATGAATTCATCACTAGCTTATGCACTTTGTAGATTTTACGTCACTTAATGTTCATGACAACCCCACGACAAAGGGATTGTATTAATATTATTTTAGAAATAAGGAGACAGAGAATTGGAGCAGGTTGCCCAATGACAGTTACTAATGACAAAGCCAGAGTTCAAGTATAAAATAATTCAAAATATTAATTATAACTAATATTTATTGAGATCTTGCTGTGTTCTAAACTCTATGCTGTACTTTCCAGGTATCTGATTTTATTATCCCAACATTTCATAGGGGAGGCAATCACTATTTTCTCTATTTCATAGAGAAAAAAGATACCACAGTTCAGGGTTGAAGCGACCCAATCCAAGAAATTGTGGTCACACAGGTAGCAAGGTCAGGAGCCAGAAGCGAGCGTGTGGGCACAGCCGTCTTCCCCAGCCTGTGAACAGGGTCGCCCTGTCCCCCTTCTCAGCTCCGCCTCCTCCCTACCCTACACCACTCTGCGGGTGCCCCCAGACACTTTTGATTCTCCTCCCTCCCCTCGCACACCCTAACACCCCAGTTTCCTCCTGACTGCCCCTCCTCTCTTCACGCTGGTCCCCCCCAGCCCCCCCCCACTGCAGTCAGGGAGCCCTTTGGAAACTGGGGGGCAGTCACAGCTCCTTCTAATGATACCAGTGCCTGCAGCTCAGTCCAGGTTCAAGGGGCAAACATACAGGGCTCTCAGTGACCCCCACCAGCACCCCACAACCCCGTTAAGCCATTCCATCATCAGTTCCTCAACCAGACTCCCTTACTTCTCTCTGCGGACACGCTGCTTGGCCTACAGCTCAGGCTTGGTAAGAGTTGATGAAGAAAGAGTACATGAATGGATATGAATTAATAGGCAAATGAATGCATGAAAACTTTTTTCTTTTGCAATGTAGTTCTAGCAAAATTTCCTGTAATTTTCTCTCTTTTTTTTCCTCCCAAGGGAAGTAAAGGAGAGCGTGGTGCAGATGGTGAAGTTGGACAGAAAGGTGACCAGGTAAAAACTTCCTTTATAATGAACCTGAGAGGTATCACTGTTCCCCCTGGATAAAATTCACTTTGCAATTTCTGACATCACTTCTTGGGCCTTCCTTGCCTGCTGTAGGATTTTTTTAACCATATTTTCATGGTTTCCAAATTGATTCCTCTGGTTCATTGCCATAGTCCCCTTCCCCAATTATCTGAGGAGCATGCCTTTTCTGGTTTTGTTTGGTTTTGCTGAACTCCCATACTGCTGGAACTTCTTGTTCACCGAAATGGTAGTCACCCATTAAAACATACCCGTTTCTTCCCTGCCCCCACCCCCCATCATTCCTCAGGTGCCTAATCTATAACTCACGGTGCTAGTTGAAATGCTACACAGATGCCCCTTCTGCACTCAGTGCCCAGCCTGCGCTGCTGGACCACTTCTCCAAATGCATTATAGGGCAGCGCCCATGACCACATACCCCTCTCTCTGCGGACTTGAACACGGCAGCCCCATCATCTTTTATCCAGGGCCACCTGCTGACTCTGCAGTCCCAGCCCCCCCAGCCTCCAGCAGCCCTTCTGCCATTTAAACTGGCCACCTCCTCCCGCTATGCCTCTGTCACTCTTCCCTTTCCTCTCTCCCACCTGCGCTCCACCCATCACCCCTCTGTGCATCCCTCCATCCGTCCTCCTCATAAACCAGCTGCATGCCGGGCGCAGCCCCGGCTTCTGAGATGCACGGTGAGTAATGGGCTAATCCCCGACCTCACAGGGCTTTCTGCTCAGTGAGAAGGTGAGGCGGGTGAGCAGGTATTCCAGACGCTGTGAGATAAGAGCCATGTTGAAGGTCTGAATGCCATGCCCAGCTAAAATTCCACTGTATTTGGAAAAACAAATGTGTCCGGATTATTCTTACCATAGTGAATTTTCAGATATAGTACATTCTGTCCCGACTGTTACAGCTTGCCTTTTGCAGCAGCAGGAGACAGAGGTGGAGGCAGGAAGTCTCTTCCATGGTGGTTTACTTGGTTCATAAAACATTGTCCTACTAAAACCAATTGTTACATGCAATGGGCTCTAACTTGCTTAGCTCCCGCTATAACACATGGACTCCTCTCTGCCTGGAGATGTGAATGCCTTTCCTAAAGCAACTACAACATTGTTACAGTGTAGATGCCATAATTCAGGAACCACAGTTTCCACTGGGAGCGTATGTTCTGTTTATATATGTGTTTATTTGTTTTCAGACTGTTCTCATGGCATGTGTCAAGCACACACAAAAATGGGAAAGCATAAAAAGACCCCCCGCCATTAGAACTGCCACCCAGCCTCAGGATCTTACAGTCATTACGTCCACTTCTGTTTTCGCCTATGTCTCAGCCACACCGTCTTCCTTCACGTTATAGTGACGCAAATCCGCTTTCAGGGTCGATTTGTTTTTGTCAATATTGTTAGATACTTCCTCAACCTCTGGAAATACCAAGGATATAGTTAAAGAAAAAAAAAAAAAAGAAAAAAGAAGGTCTTTTGTTGCCAGTGTCTTTATCCAAAATTGTTACTGGAGTTAGACCGCTAGAGTCTGGATTGTTGTCTGACATTTGGTGGTGGTTGCTCGTTGTAAAGAACTGCCTCTTGGGTTTTCCTAGGGTCATCCTGGAGTCCCTGGTTTCATGGGACCCCCTGGGAACCCTGGGCTACGGGTAAGTGATGACTTTGAACCCCCTTCTCTTTTGGCTTTGACATTTGAATGCATTTCCATATTCACTGGAGATGGGGTCGTGCTAGACATTCCTCTTTCTCTGAAGACTAGATTGATACCTGAAAGGTGTTCCGGGCTGAATGGAAAGTGCGGGTCACCAAGGTACCTGGAGTTGGGGACCGAGTGACCTCAGTGGCACGATAGGCAGTCCGGTTAGGATGCTGTGGGGCGAGGAGGGTGTTGGCAAGGATGGGCAGGTTTGATTAATCATTAATCTGCATCTAGCTTGGGCGAGGGAGGCCTGAGATCACTGCAAGGTTAGGATCGTAAGTAAGAAGTGTAGAAGCAGCTTCCCCTGGTCCACAGGAACCCCCACAACGAGAGACTCTGGGAATCACAGAGCATCTGTATAAGCACAGACTTTCCTGAGTTTCCTAGTCAATAGCAATAATAACAACTAAAAATTAGTATTACTCATTATGGCCGTTTTCTTTTTTTTAATTTCTAAAAAATGTTTATTCATTTCTGAGAGAGAGAGACAGAACATGAGTGGGGGGTGGACAGAGAGGGAGACAGAGAATCTGAAGCAGCTCCAGACTCCGAGCTGTCAGCGCAGAGCCCGACACAGGGCTTGAAGCCATGGACCGCGAGATCATGACCTGAGCCAAAGTCAGATGCTCAACTGACTGAGCCCCCCAGGCGTCCCCATTATTACCATTTTCAGCTATTCATTCATTATCTTTCTAAGGCACTTGTTACCCACATCACTACGAATACCATAAATATCACCCCACTTATCCCCACTGGGCCCCCTGAGCAAACGTTCTTGCTCTTATAGTAGCTGTATCTCTGACACAAGCTGATGCTGTTCTTAGCAAATTCATCTCCGTTTGGTCTAAACAGCCCACGGTTTAGTCTTCTTGCTCCTGTGTTCGGAGTCCACTGCTGTTTTTGCCCACACAGCCACCCAGGGGGAGCCACGGTAACAGGTGGCAGGAAGGAGCATCCTCCCCGAGCCCAGTCCCCTGGGACCTCCTGTGTTCTTCAGGAGCCCTGGCCTCCCAGACCTTGCAGAAAGGGGGTTACTGTAGCAGCTAAAGGACAATCAAAGGGAACCCACTTCAAATTGGGACCCACTTAACATAATAAATAGTGGACAAGAAACTTAGGTAGGATCATGCAGTTAAAATGCATAAAATTAATCTTGCTTTGTCTTCTTTTCGACAACTTCTAAGTGACTCCTAATTGTCACTGTGTTCATTCTAGAATAAATTAAGTTGGTTTCAATGCATTTTTTTCAATAAAATCATATGAAAGCACGAAACCACATCTTTCATCTCAGAATTGACTTTTACAGGAAACTCACAGAAAGTAAATTAACTACGAAAGTATTCAAGCTTTCCCAGTTTACTGGAGAGCGTCCCTTAAATCTCTGATACTCAGCTCACTTCCTGCCTGCCCCTGCCCAGGGCAGGTGCTGTTAACGTCCTTTTCAGTTTCTCAGACTTAATGCCTCACTCTTGCCTCTGCGATGAGCAAGATCGTGAATGACCTTGCAGGGGCTCTCTGAGTTTACGATCATTGAAGTTCACAAATTCTGCATTTTCTTCAAATGAATAATTTTGCTGAGGAAATCCCTTTGGATTGTATTTGCACGTATTATTGGATTTTGTGGCATCTGACAGCCAGGCACAAGAAAAATGATCCAGGTAGCAATGTCATAGGTAATGGGGAGAGACATTGGCATTGAATTGAGGAGGGATGTTTGAGAAGGAAATAATTTTATATTACACTTTTCATATCACTTCGATTTCCTTGTGGCACCTAATAGCTGAGAGGGTCCCAGAGTAAGTGTTGAGGTAAAGACCCACCCTGGTCGGTCAAAGCCTATAACACATCTCTCCTCACCCCCTCCCCCAGCAAATGAAACATGTGCTCCTCTCATTGGAAACTATAGGAAAGGGCTCCTGGCTTATGATTCTCATGCTAGATGATACATCTGAGATTCAGAAACAGTCATGACCAGGGGCGCCGGGGTGGCTCAGTCAGTTAAGCATCTGACTTCACTTCAGGTCATGATCTCATGATTTGTGGGTTTAAGCCCTGCGTTGGGCTCTGTGCTGATGGCTCAGAGCCTGGAGCCTGCTTCAGATTCTGTGTCTCCTTCCCTCTCTGACCCTCCCTGTTCATGCTCTCTCTCTCTCAAAAACAGACATTTAAAAAAATTTTAGAGACAGTCATAATCCGAGGGCAGCCGACCTGCCTCCACCTGATCAATGTGCTCCTCAGGTCACTAGGCAGACGTTTCCTGAGCGTCTCCTTTGTGCTGCGCCCTGTACTGTTCATTGCCTTTGGGTGTGGATGCCGGTCAGGTGTCTATTCGGGTTCAGTGGCCAGTCATTCAGTAGCAACTCCGGAGCAGGGAACCCTCCTGGTCATTGCTGCATTGTTTCTTTGAGCGCTTACGTGTCAGACCCTAGGACTAGAGACGTGGACACCGACAGATAAGGCTCCTTTATTAGTTTTCAGAGTTTATTTCCTGGTGCTTAGTTGGCCTCCTTCTTTCAGACAAAACCCTTAACCCTGTTTCCCAACTGCTGTATGGAACTTAATTACAACTTAGCTGGGTTCCAGAGTAGAGGATGCCAGAAGTTTTGGGCAAAATTATACAGAAGAATCCTGATTTGTAGTTGAAACTCTGTTGTTCTGTCAGGTTTGGACGAGTCATGTCACTTCCCTGCAGCATCCCAGCCAGGAAGCGTGAACCTTAGGCTCTTCGTTCAAGTATTATCGGCATCCCTTTATCTCATGGACATTTGCTGGGTCCTTACCTGCTGGAAGAGGTGGAGGAAAACCTGACTGCCCCTTGTCCCCAGGGATTTGTCTGACATGGAAAACAACACCTGTCTTCTGCAGCTATGCCAGATTCCCTAGGGGTCCACCATGTCATCATTTCTGTAGCTCGAAAACTTGGCCAGCACTTGGTAGGACATAGGCTTTCAATAAGCGTATATAAAAAAAAAACTAAAGATTGCTGGAAAGGTATCAGTAAGACTGCGAGAGCTTGTGTGTTTGTCCTTCTATATTTAGTTAGTATCCGCCATGTTTCTGGTCTTGGGCTGGTAGACATACCACTGTCATCTGTGCTTGTGATTACGGAGAGCCCTTTATGGAGAGCCCTTCGTAAGTGCCAGCGCTGGCTAACTCCTCATGTGTATTAATTTCCTCAGTTCTCTCAACGACTCAGCCGAAGTAGGTGCTCTCTTTCTCCAGTTTACAGAGGAACGGGGAGACGCAGAGAGTAGAGTAACATGGAGAGTCAGGACATGGGCCCCAGAACCCTCGATCTGAGAGGGTGCACCCCAACTGATACCTTCTATTTCGTGCTTAACACACTGCAAGCACTGCCTCATTTCTTACTCTCCTCCTTACAGCCCGGGCGATAATATCACTTCTACCCTTTAACTGACAAGGAAGCTGAAGTTAGGAATCGTACGCCCCTTGACCAAAGCTAGAACGAAGCAGTGTAATCGTTAGTCTCAACAATCTCTGCCCTTGGAGTGTCCGGTTGGCTCAGTTGGTTGAGCATCCAACTCTTGGTTTTGGCTTCAGCCATGATCTCAGGGTCGTGGGATCATGCCCCAAGTTGGGCTCCGCACTGAGCGTGGAGCCTGCTTGGGATTCTCTCTCTCTTCCACTCTGTCCCTCTTCCCTGCATGTTCTCTCTCTCAAAAATAAACATTTAAAAATTTGTTAATGTTTTATTTTTGAGAGAGAGATAGAGACAGCGTGAGCAGGGGAGGGTCAGAGAGGGAGGGAGACACAGAATCTGAAGCAGGTTCCAGGCTCCGAGCTGTCAGCACAGAGCCCGATGCAGGGCTTGAACTCACGAACCATGAGATCATGACCTGAGTCGAAGTTGGACACTTAACCAACTGAGCCACCCAGGTGCCCCCAAAATAAATAAACATTTTTTTAAAAAGGAATCTTTGCCTCATCTGCCAGCCAGCCCAGCTATTCATTCATTCATTCATTCATTCATTCATTCATTCATTCAAGAAATGTTGAATGTCCACTATTTCCGAGGCAATGTTTTAGTTCCCAATAAAGAAATCATCAGTGTCAGATGGCGATAAAGGAGAGTAATGAAGGAAGATGAAGAGTCAGGAGGGACAAAGACTTGGAGTTTGGATTTGGGAGGTGGGTAGTGCCTCACTGAGCTGGGATGAAGATGAGGCAGGCTGTGCACTCTGAGCCTTGAGGGACTGGATTTCACGCGGGGCGAACAGCACAGGAGGAAGCATGTCCGAGCTCACCCTGCCGCGCTCACTACCTGTACCGAACTCTTTCATGCATTTCTCATCCCTGGTTGACACAACCGAACGCCTTCCTTAGCCTGGAAGAGAAATCCAATTGTTCCTTTTTGCCCTCCGTCCCCACATGTTCCCTGATCATTAGCTGAAAGCGTCCACTCTGAAGTCAGATGGTTTGCTGTTGCCTTCGCGTTGTCTGGCCGGTGAATACTCTGGTCCTCCCGGCCACACGCCTGCTGTTCTCCGACATCGGTGTGTCCGGAGAGCAGTGCAGCCTGCGGGGACGGAGGGGCTCCTCAGGGGTGCCTGTGGTCCTGGCCGCCGGGAGGGGCTCAGGATGCAGCCTCCGTGCACTGCTTCATGCGCAAGATGCGCTAACCATCTCTGTTGAGATCCTTAGGACGAACTGACTTCTCTCTCTGTCGTCCTTAGGGAGCCGATGGCATTGCTGGAGCCGCTGGACCCCCAGGAATCCAAGGGCCACCGGTAAGTTCCTCGGTGGACCTGCTGTGAGGCTGTGCTTGGGCTCCCCAGCACCCAGGTGCTCGCCAGCCTTGTCCAGGTCCTCCCTGCCTCGTGGCTCCTCCTCCCGAGTATTCACAGTCCTGCAATGAAACCGTGGTGGGGGGCGGGGAGTGGGGAAGGGGCTCAGGTCATGATGTCACAGTTTGTGGGTTCAAGCCCCACGTCGGGCTCTGTGCTGACAGCTCAGGTCCTGTGTCTCCCTCTCTCTCTGACCCTTTCCTGCTTACACTGTTATCAAAAATAAATGGAAAATGTTAAAAACATTTTTTAAATAAAATAAAATAATAAAATTAAAATGAATTAAAATAACAAATAAATAAAATATAGAATAGAATAAAGAAAATAAATAAAATAAAATAAAATAAAAAAGGTTTGGCTGAATGGCCTGGCAATCCGTGATTCCAGAGTGTGGTTTACACCCAGCTCACACAGGCGCTGTCAGTGTGTTTCTCTTCTGAGCAGGCACAGGGGCCGGGAGAGGCTTGAGCCAACCCACCCTGAGGCTCCAGTGTGTTTCAGGAGGCATGTTGGACAGGAGTAGCCACTGTTACCCAACCGCCCCAAAGAGGAGAGAGTAGTAAGAGAGGGAGTCACGGGTCTACAGGACTCTGTGTGGCATCCCAAGCTGGCTCGCAGGCAGGTCAGCCCTCCCCTGGCACCTTGGACTCTAAAGCCAGGAGCACTTGAGCATCACTTAGGACAGGCTTGTCCTCGCCTCCCGGGATGAGGAGACCAAAGCCCCGTGGGGCTGGGTTACTAGTCCAAGGCCACACAGGAAATCAATGTCCAAGTTGGGAGTTAAGTCAATTTGGAAACTCCCAATTCAATGTCCTTCCTTTTTTTTTTTTTTTAATTTTTTATATCTTTATTTTTGAAGGAGAGAGAGAGACAGACAGAGAGACAGAGCGTGTGGGGGAGAGAGGCAGAGAGAGAGAGAGACACAGAACCTCAAGTGGCTCTAGGCTCCGAGCTGTCAACACAGAGCCTGATGTGGGGCTCGAACTCATGAGCTGTGAGATCATGACCTGAGCCAAAGTTGGATGCTTAACCAACTGAGCCACCCAGGCGCCTCTCCGTGACCTTTCTGACATTCCATGCTTGATCCGCTGTGGGGGATGGTCAGGCTGGGGGCTGCGGGGGTGCTGGGATTGAAAACTAAAAGCTGCATGGATCAGCTTTTGATCGCCATCTGGCCAGCCCCGTTGAAGCTGCCCACTAGAAGTCCCTGGCGGAAGGGAATATAAAACACACCGCGGGCAGCCTTGTACCGATTCTCAGACACCAAAAGTCTCCCCGACAAAAACAAATAGACTGTTTGGCCCAGGAGAGTGAGATGCAACCCAGATGGGAGCCATCACACACCTCGGAGCTAAGCTGCACTGAGTAAGACATTGAGTCTGTCCTGGGGCCCTGTGGGCAGCAATGGCTGTGCCTGAAGCTGCCTGGGGTCCCCATGATCCACTGCACACATCAAACCTGAGTACATGCCGGGTTTCCTTAGCAGAAACAATGAGTGTTGGTCAGTTAAAAAAAAGAAATTTAAAAACCTAAATGCGGCACCTGGGGGGCTCAGTCCATTAAGCATCCAGCTTCGGCTCAACGAATGATCTCGCAGTTTGTGGGTTCGAGTCCCGCGTCGGGCTCTGTGCTGACAGCTCGGAGCCTGGAGCCTGCTTCAGATTCTGTGTCTCCCTCTCTCTCTGCCCCTCCCTTGCTCACGCTGTCTCTCTCTTTCTCTCTCTGTCTCTCTCAAAAATAAATACAGAAACATTAAAAACATGCTGTCATTTCCACAGCAGACCACAACTCACACAGTACGAACAGGTTTAGGACCAAGCATGCTCACTCCTTGTGCATCTTCAGCTCATATCAGGGGGGTAAAAAAAAACCCTAAATAGTGAATATTTCAGTCTCGTGCACCATGCGACCTCTGTTACAAATATTCAGCACTGCTGTGGTAAGATGAAGTCATAAACACAGCGTAGGTCAACAAAAGGGCTCCACTGTGTTCTGATAAAACTTTATTCGCAAAAGCAGTGAGGGCTAGAGTTTGCTGATTCCAGTACCAGCTCAGTACTGGGGCCCTTGGAACAATAGACATTCCGGAAGGAATCCAGGGAACTCCATCATCAGTATTTAAAAGTCCCCAATGGGGGCGCCTGGGTGGCTCAGAGACCGACTTCGGCTCAGGTCGTGATCTCACGGTTTGTGAGTTCGAGCCCTGCATCGGGCTCTGTGCTGGCAGCTCGCAGCCTGGAGCTGCTTCAGATTCTGCATCTCCCTCTCTCTCTGCCCCTCTCTCCCTCTTGTTCTGTCTCTCTCTCTCAAAAATAAATTAAAATTTAAAAATAAAATTAAAAAGTCCCTAATGATGATTAAGTCTCTGTTCCAAGTTGACAAAAAAGCCCCCCTTGTTTATAAAATCTGTATAAATCTGAATTAAATATCAAAATATCTTCGCTTTTGATTTTCTTCCAAGAAGCTAACATCACAGCCCTTAAGATTATACCTCATTTTGTGTGGCAGGAGGATTAGCATGTAAAAATCTGTGTTTTATCACTTCAAAAGGAACAGTGGCCGGAGATTAGAAGGTGTCGGGGCCCCTCCGTACATTAGAGAGAGACACAGGTGACACACGAATGCTCCTCCAGACAGAAACGACCACATCGCCGACTCCGTCTGAGTGCGAGGCTGTGCTTGGCAGTGATGTGTGTTTTCGGTGAATGAAATGGGAAATGAAGTATGAATTAAGGCAGTTTGGTAAACACCGTCTTTCAAAGCACAAGCTGTAAACTTGGTAAAAAGTTTAGGAGACTCCAGACAAGGGGCGGGTGATACGAGAGCATCTGCCGAGCCCCGGCCAGCTTTTCACTCGCGCTGGGGCTGTGGTCTGTGCGGAACCGAGGGAATCGGCTCCCAGGTGGCTTGAGGATCAAGTACAGAGCGGGGGCTGGGCCCGAGTCTGTGGACCCGGAGAGTCTTCTTCCCACCCGGAGTTTCCATNTGAGCCACCCAGGGCGCCTCCCGCGGGGCAGGCCCGGCCTGGAGAGCAAGGAGGCCGAGGCAGCGGCGCCCACTGCTTCTCACGAAGGCTCCTGCCAGAGGCCGCGAAGGCGCTTCTGTGCGAGATCCTTTGCTTCCAGAAAAGCCAACCTGAGAGGTTTAATGGTGTTGTTGTGTCTTGGATCTTTCAGGGGAAAGAAGGCCTTCCAGGTCCCCAAGGCCCATCTGGATTGCCCGGAATCCCGGTAAGTGACATTTAAAACAACAACACACAGACACACACAGACACACACACACACACACACACACACAAGCACAAAAACATAAACCCGGTTTCTCTGCGACAAAAATGAGCACACCAGACCATCCCGCCCCAGTGTTTAAGTAAGACATGGTCACGAGGGCAGTTTTGAGCGCTACAGAAAATAAGGGGAATCAGTCACCAAAGCCAAGTGCATCGCTGGGGTCAGTCTTAGCCTCATTCTTTTTTTTTTTTTTTTAATTTTTTTTTTAATGTTTTATTTATTTCTAGGAGAGAGAGAGATAGCGTGAGCAGGGGAGGGGCAGAGAGAGAGGGACACACAGACTCTGAAACAGGCTCCAGGCTCCGAGCTGGCAGTCAGCACAGAGCCCGACGCGGGACTCGAACCCACGAACCGCGAGATCATGACCTGAGCGAAAGTTGGACGCTTAACCGACTAAGCCACCCAGGCGCCCCAATCTTAGCCTCGTTCTTTTATGCGCTGTTGCTGTTGGCTTGTGTAGAGAGTGTTTTTCTGTCTCCGCGCACACAGATGTGTGCATCCACAGTTAAGATCTCACACACACACACATATACACACACAACTGTGATAAGTATTTGTGATAAAATAAATATTTCTTATTTTCCACACTGGTATTAAAGGTTCATACATTCATTAAATTTTATATACACTCTACCCAATAAATGTACCATAATATATATGATCATTCTTCTGTTGCCTCATAAATTTTATCATTGTCTTTTAAAAAAAAAAAAAAACTATATTATGCTATGTTGCATGCATGGACTCTTCTCTATTTTCTATATCATGGGCCACAAAAATGGGGTTCATTTTTGAGATGTAATAATAATGTCTGAGGTTCTTGGGGCGCCTGGGTGGCTTAGTCGGTTAAGCGTCCGACTTTCGCTTAGGTCATGATCTCGCGGTTCGTGGGTTCGAGCCCCGCGTCGGGCTCT
>NW_027551562.1:7242012-7247227 GCF_008692635.1 Crocuta crocuta | reverse complement strand
CAGTGCTCATCCCCACAAGTGCCCTCCTCCATGCCATCCCCCCTCCCCCCCACACCCATCAGCCCTCAGTTTGTTCTCAGCATTCAAGAGTCTCTCATGGTTTGCCTCCCTCCCTCTCCCCCACCATTTCCCCCCTTCTTCTCCCTCATGGTTGTCTGTTAAGTTCCTCCTAATCCTCCTATACGTGCAAACATGTGATATTTGTCCTTCTCTGCCTGACTTATTTCGCTCAGCATAACACCCTCAAGGTCCATCCATGTGGCTACACGTGGCCAGGTTTCATTCTTTCTCATTGCCATGGAGTATTCCATCGTATAGATAAACCACATCTTCTTGATCCATTCGTCCGTTGATGGACACTTAGGCTCTTTCCATGTTTTGGCTATTGTTGAGAGTGCTGCTATGCGTTCTGGACTTTTAAATGTAATATACTTCTCAGTAGGGTTGAGCTCTCCAGCTAGTTAGTAAAGAAGTGCTACCTCCTTCACTGAGAAGGCATGCCTGTGGGGCTCATGGTCTGGCCCGTGCCTGCTGCTGGGGCCTCTACTGGCCACAGCCCCAACCCCTGGCCCTGCATAGGTATTGTTTTATTGCAGCCACGCTGGCTTCTTTTTGGTTTTTAGAATGTTCTGCATCCTCTCCTCTCCAGACCACAGGGCCTTTGCACGTGCATTTCTGTCTCCCCACAATGCCCCTTCCTCACCTCTTGCACCAGTTGATGCCTTTGCTCCTCTGCATCTCATCTCAGGCATCACCCCTTGGAAGTTTTCTTTGCACCCCCAGCCTGGGGCAGACTCTCCTAGTCTCTTTTCCTTTACTTGCGAGGGCCTATCTCGGCGGTAATGACATCTTTATTTGTGTAATGGTTTCATTAGTGACCCTTTTCTCCAATATTCATTCATTGATTTGCTCAGTCAGCAGACTCTACTTAGGCACCTACTGTGCTAGATCTGGGGATGTAACAGAGAAGCCCCTGCTAATCATGGGGTTTGCTCTAGGCTGTGGGTTCTAGAAGACCAGGCTTTTGCTTCTCATGCACAGTGAACACCCAGCAAATACTAGTTAAAGAAACACGTGGATGAATGAGCTGCTCTCCCAGAGGCCTCCCTCCCGGAGTGTCTGAGAAGTGCCTTCACTGATGGAGAACACGTTTCTCGGGCGCCACTGCCAGCGCTCCCTGCAGCCACGTGACCCCAGGTGAAGTAACGTGTGCAGGAGTCACAGGTCTTAAAAGATGCGCTGGGGTGAGACAGCCCTGCTGGTCTACACTGCAGCCCTGTGGCCCAGCCTGTCCTGGCACTGACCGGTTTAATTCAGCGATGGGGGAGCTAAGGAGAGAAAACCGTGGTTTGGCTCTGTGCCAGCCCCTTGTCACCGCAGCCCTAGCGCACTGGAGGAGAGAGACGTGACCTTAGGTGTTGACTCCGCCATCTTCTTAATAATGTCCCCTCCAACCCCACCGCCCACCCTCCCTTCCAGGGCAGACCCCATCCCGTCTCTCAGACATACGCCAAGGCTGGGCACGTGCTTTCCGGAGCCTCAGGAATGGCTTCCTCTCTCTCTCCCCACCCCCCACTCCCAGCCACTTTGAACACCTTTGCTTCTTCCATATCATTCCTGTCTCAGAAACACTTCCTCTCCCTCTGCCTGGACAATAAGAATCATCCTAGCTTCAGGGCGCCTGTGGGGCTCAGTCGGTTAAGCATCCAACTTCGGCTCAGGTCATGGATCTTGCGGTTCGTGGGTTTGAGCCCCGCGTCCGGCTCTGTGCTGACAGCTCTGAGCCTGGAGCTGCTTCAGATTCTGTGTCTCCCTCTCTCTCTGCCCCTCCCACACTTGTGCTGCACTCTGTCTGTCTCTCTCTCTCGCTCTCAAATAAATAAACATTTTTTTAAAAAGAAAGATTCAATGTTAAGAAGTGGCTTCCACTTCTGGTCGGGGCCATGGGGGACGCACTGTGACTTTGCTAACACTCATTGAGCACCAGTGTTCGCTTTGGGAAGTAGGGCCACAAACCTCACCACTTATTAAGCACCGGCTCTGTGCCAGAAGACCCTTCGTATCCCCCCCTGCAGTAGGAGGAGCGTCCCTTTAAACTACTGAAAGTGCGGAAACAGGTTCTGAGATGTTAACGGGCTGCTCAGCAAAGTCAGCCTGGGCAGTGTTCTCTCTTGGAAATTCCTTCCCACCCCTTCTCACCCCGTGGGCCACACTCTGCACTTCCCTGCGGGGCGCTCCTGCTGCCCCCACAGACCACGTCTCTGCCCCCCCCCCCCCCGGGGAGTCCTCAGGGGTCTCCAGCCAAAGTCTGTGCCTCCCTCCTGGCCACGTGATTGGCTTTCTCTCCCATGCACCCGAGAGATGCATGCGTGGGGAGAAGTGCTTTCTGGAAAACTCTAGGTTGAAAAGAGGATGAGTAGGGTCCGGCGTCCAGAGCAGCCCCGCTGGTTTATCTCGTTACCATGGTTATGCCAGGAGCAGCGTTCGGAAAGGGTTACGGGTGTCCACTGAGCATTGGGCCGGCGGCCGGATGGCCGGTAAACCTAGATTCCTGTCCACAGTGGCTTCTCAAGGTGCCAGGTCACTGACGTCGAAGGCACTGATGAGGAACGGCGCACAGTGTCCCGAACGCCTGAAGCAGCAGAAGCAGCCCCGGGACAGGTGCGGGTTAGTTCAGCTTTACGGGCAGGAGCATCCGTTCTGAGCCGCCTGGTAACTCTGTGCCCAGATTTGCCATCTCTTTTTAGGAGAAGGGCACTGAGGAGCTGAGGATGTCGATGATTTGCCCAAGATCCTGTGCCTAGCAGTGCGAGCAGGATTCAGACCCTGCCTGTTGACTCAGTTTCCCCTCTGCCCTGCTGCCGGGTTGCTTTCCTTCCCAGACCCCCAGACCCACCCCCAGTCCAGGTGGCCCAGGATGGGAACCCAAGTCTGTGTGAGGTCATCGTCATTGTGCAGAATCCTCTTTCCCGTTTTCAGAGACTCTTGGAGAGTAATGGTCCCTTCGGGGGGCATGAGGCTGCTAGTGACCTCCGTAGAGCCGGGAGGTTGGCCACGAGTAGGGTGTCCCAGCTAGATTTCACGGAGAGAAGCACCACGGGTTCACGGCCGTTCCGTAAGCCACGCACAGTCCATGCCGTCACTCCCTGAGCCCCGTCTGTCCCATCCTGCCCCGCACGTCATGCGTCCAGCATGCGCACCATCCGCGTCGGGAGCCGCGTCCTGGCCCGCTCAGCGCTGCGTTCAGTCCGGGAGGCCCAGATATGACACCCTGGGGTCCTGTTCGTCCCCAGGATGTGTCCAGTGGGGGCCTCGGTAGCTCAACAGAGCTGACAATGATGCCATTGCAGATTTTGCTTTTCCGCTCTGTGCCAGGCACTGCGGACCGGAGACCCAAGCCAGAGCCGCCGTGTTGGGAAGAAGCCAGAAATCAAACCAGTTCTGTCTGTTGAAACGGCCCCTTAGCTGTTGGGTGTGGCTGTGGCCGTGCAGCAGGCCTGTCCCCGTAACAGAGCCACGTTTTCCCTCCCCGCACCTCTGGCCAGAGATAACCAATTTGATTTCTCTTGCAGGGAGAAGAAGGCAAAGAAGGCAGAGATGGAAAACCAGGGCCTCCTGGAGAGCCGGTAAGGGACTCTAAATTTTTTACCATTTTGCACACCAAATTAGTAATTTCTCAGAAACAGCTGCTCTTTGTCGAGGAGCTACTATGACCCAGGCACAGTAAGAGTTACTTTCTGTGTATTACTTCATCTATTTCTCCTGACGGCCTTATGGGGTAAATGCTGCTGTCCCCATTTTCTAGCTGAGAAAACTGAGTCTTAGGGGCCCAAAGTCACATGATGAGCTGGTGACAGAATCAGAACTTGAGCCTAGGGCTTCTGCCCGTCCTCTGCATTTTTTTTTTTAAGATTTTCTTTTTTTAAAAAAAATTTTTAATGTATTTTTCATTTATTTCTGAAAGAGAGAGAGTGTGAGCAGGGGAGGGTCAGAGAGAGAGGGAGACAGAATCTGAAACCGGCCCCAGGCTCCGAGCTGTCAGCACAGAGACCGACGCGGGGCTCGACCCCACGAACCGAGAGATCATGACCTGAGCCGAAGTTGGACACTTAACCGACTGAGCCACCCAGGCGCCCCCTGTCCTCTGCATTTCTTTTTTCACTGCCCCATCCAGCGTCAGTCCTGTTGATGTGGGAGGGGAGCTGGGGCCGGTGGGTGCCCGGGAAGCCTGGTACCCCACAGAAAACCTGAGCGCACCTGGCCAGCTCCAGGTGAAGGGAGATCCCCCTTCCTTCAGCTTCAGCGTAGAGTTGTAGGATTTGGTTTTTTCCCCTTTTCTTCTCTTGTGTCACCTGCCCAGGACACACAGTGAAACAGACTGAGTGCTTGTGAGGAAATCTGTGCCCCGGTGGCTGTTGGTTGGAACCAAAAGTGTGCAGCTGCCCACTTCTCTCGCCCGTGGGGCCAGCACGTTGTGTCCCCAGATCCCTTCCACAGGCCTCGGTCTTGAGGGGGAGCTGGAAGGTGGTGGCCTCTGGGCCCCGAGACCCGGCTCTCCCCACGCCCACCCGGAGCAGAGTAGTCGATGGCGGTGTGTGCCCTTGGCACCCTGCGCAGCCCCGGAGAAGGTGTCCCCAGGACACTGATGTGAGCCTTCTCTAAGTTGTATTTCTTTTTTTTTTTTTTAATTTTTTAATGTTTTATTTCTAGGAGAGAGAGAGAGAGAGAGACAGCGTGAGCAGGGGAGGGTCAGAGAGAGAGGGAGTCACAGACTGAAACAGGCTCCAGGCTCTGAGCTGGCAGTCAGCACAGAGCCCGACGCGGGGCTCGAACCCACGAACCGCGAGATCATGAACTAAGTGAAAGTCGGACGCTTAACCAGCTAAGCCACCCAGGCGCCCCTCTAAGGTGCATTTCTAAATAAAAAAGCAAAGGTACAGAGCAGAGTGCTGAGCCTGCCCTGTGTTGTATAAAAACAGGCGTCCGTGTATTTTTCTAGTGTTTACGCAAAGGAAGTCTGGGCGACCCGAAAACACCACTAAACATAGTCGGGGTCCACGGGAGGATGATTCTGGGCAGAAGGGGTGCAGAGGTGGAAAGGCCAGTCTGTGCTTCATGGTGCGTTTTCCTACCGTGGAGCCCTTTGTACACGTTGCTCACTGATAAAATTAAATTTAAAAATGAATTAAACCATTTTATGTCCCACTTGTGACAG
>NW_027551562.1:7241481-7241867 GCF_008692635.1 Crocuta crocuta | reverse complement strand
CCCAAGACGTTTGTCAGTAGAACGAGAGTAATCATAGCAACTTGGACACAATTGCTGGAGAACGGAGGGAGGTGAGAAATCGGTGCAAGACACCAGGCTCATCTCCCTGTTATCGATCTCCAGAAGTTACTCTTCCCCACCCTGCCTGGGTTCAAGTCCTGGTGAGGTCAGAGCGACGGAGCCCTCAGAGCCTCTAACGGGAAATACATACAAGTTTCTGCAGCAACATTTACGTTCCGTTTGATTTGTTTGGTCATAAACTATTATGCCACCTTCTGCGTCTTCTGCAGAACTTGCCGGAAGCTCCCTATTTATCATTTTTCACTGCTTGCCAGACACCTAGACCAGAATTCACTGCTGAGAGGAAAGGAAAGCGCTTAGAGCGG
>NW_027551562.1:7235864-7241460 GCF_008692635.1 Crocuta crocuta | reverse complement strand
GCCCCTGCCAAGCCACTGAAGGCTGGCGCCCGGGGTGGGCACACGGCAGCCAGCAGGGCGACGCTGAGGGAGAGAGAAGTGACACCGCCACTACGTGCCTGGCTCACGCGGGGGGGCAGACGCTTTGTTACATTTTCCGCGTGACCCCCCCGAAAATCCCCATGGGGCGTGGTGTTGTTATTGCCCCGAAGAGGAAACTAAGGCACAGAGAGGTTAGGCAGGCTGTCCGAGGTCACACAGCTGGGAAAGGAAGTTTCCGGGACTCACACCCCGAGGCTGACCCCAGAGTTCAGTGCTGCAGGACAGGGAATCAACGCTTCTCCAGGTGTGTTATTCTGAGAGCCGTCCTTCAGGGTACAGCCCTCGGTCTGCACCAGTCTGTTTAGGGACCGCCTCTTCCAGTTAGGCCTGTGTCAGGGCTTGGGGACAGCCAGTATACCTGGGCTTTTCTGGGCGCGCAGTGGGTAAGTCAGTACCCGAGGAGGCAGGGAGACGGGGGCTCAGCAGCTCCCAGCCGGAGCCTTCCAGAATCTGCCAGGCACTCAGTCCCGGACCTCAGTGTGTGGCCCTCATGCCGTCTTCTCTCTCTGAGCCGCTTGGGAAATTGGCCTGGGAATGAGTGGCACCGGATCCCACAAAAGCAGGCCCAGAGACAAGGAGTTCCTTGCGGGAGGGGCATTTGGGAAGTGCCCCCGGGAAGCACCGAGGGCGTGAAGAAGTGAACCGAGGAAAGGAGGAAAGCCACCGACATCGGCTAGCGAGGGAGCCACTCCAGCGGTCAGCCCGGCCAGTGGACCCTCTGGGAGTCTGTGAAGAGCACACGTGCCGTCCGTGCCCGCAGCCCAGCCAGCCAGTCCCTCCATCCATCAACTTCCAGCCTTTTTAAATTGAGGATTGCCCCGGGCGGGCAGCATCAACGCGCACATTAACTTCCACACCTCAGCGTCAGGCATCCCCGAGGGCCGTTCTGCACCCAGCTCTCAGCCTGGGCAGGAACTGCTTGCCAGCGACAGGTGCCCTCCTCAGTGAACCACGGAGATGTGGTTGGGAAGCTGCAGCATTTGCTACAGGTAGTAGGTAGTCAGTCTTCACTCGGTGTGTTTCTTCAAGTTCCTTTATGTTAGGGACATGGATGGACTGATAGGCAGTAGATAGGTTGATGGATAGATGATGGATGGATACATGGAGAGATGGATAGATACTTTAGATAGATTATGTTCCCATATATTAGGGACATGGATGGACAGATAGACAGTAGATAGATAGATAGATGGATAGATGATGGATGGATAGATGTGTAGATTGATGGATAGGTTAGATAGCTTATGTTCTTAGAGACGTGTAGACAGACAGTAGATAGGTTGATGGATAGATGATGGATGGATAGATACATAGGTAGATGGATAGATAGTTAGGAAGCTTATGTTCCTGTGTGTTAGGGACATGGATGAACTGACAGACAGTAGAAAGATAGATGGATAGATGATGGATGGATAGATACATGGATAGATGGATAGATAGGTTAGGAAGCTTATGTTCTTATATGCTAGGGACATAGACAGATAGACAGTAGATAGATAGGTGGATAAGTAGATGATGGATGGATAGGTACATAGATGGATGGATAGATAGGTTAGATAGCTCATGTTCTTATATGTTAGAGACATGGATGGACAGATAGATAGGTGGATAGAAGATAGATGGATAGATAGACATGTAGATAGATAGGCAGCTTTTTGAGTTGCCTGTTGCATCATCTTTATTAGGAGGCATTCGAGCAATAATTATAGCATATGATGATGTACAGAAACTCTGGAGCCAAAATACCTGGATTAGAACCCCAGCTGTGTGACCTTGAACCGATCACTTAACCTCTCTGTGCCTCAGTGTTTGGTCCGATGGACAGCAGTCGTGCTTTCCTCAGTGGGTCGTGGTGAAGACTCACTGACGTAACGTGAGGCCTTCAGTTTGTGTCTGNGATAGATGGATAGATAGGTTAGGAAGCTTATGTTCTTATATGCTAGGGACATAGATAGACAGATAGACAGTAGATGATGGATGGATAGGTACATAGATGGATGGATACATAGGTTAGATAGCTTATGTTCTTATATGTTAGAGACATGGATGGACAGATAGGTGGATAGAAGATAGATGGATAGATAGACATGTAGATAGATAGGCAGCTTTTTGAGTTGCCTGTTGCATCATCTTTATTAGGAGGCATTCGAGCAATAATTATAGCATATGATGATGTACAGAAACTCTGGAGCCAAAATACCTGGATTAGAACCCCAGCTGTGTGACCTTGAACCGATCACTTAACCTCTCTGTGCCTCAGTGTTTGGTCCGATGGACAGCAGTCGTGCTTTCCTCAGTGGGTCGTGGTGAAGACTCACTGACATAACGTGAGGCCTTCAGTTTGTGTCTGGCACGTGGAGAGCCCTCGAGTTGCTGGTGTGATGCTTGGACGAGCAATGGCCATGTCACCGAGGGCGGCAGGTGTGGGGCCAGGAGAGGCCCGTGTACCCTCGGTCGCAAATCCCTGTGAGGGGGGTTGTCCTGAGTTTACAACTGAGAACAGATCCAGGGAAGGGAAGNGTCGGATGCTCAACCGACTGAGCCCCCAGGTGCCCCTGCATTCAGTTCTTTCGTATGCATGGCTGTAAGATTTACTTTCAAAATTACAGCCATTGTCGCCATGTTGTTCTAAGTTTTCTTCATCCTTAACCTATTTCCAATCATTTCAATGGGATTTCTCTGGATGATGGAACCTAAAAAGGAATCTTAATTTTATTTTTGAACACTTTCCATGGCTAAAGGTTTTTCCCCAATTACAAAAGTAACCCATTCGCCTTGTGTGACAAAGGTAATGGTGGTACTAATACCAAAAGAATAAGAAAAATAATTTCGTAAAGAGTAAAATAGAGTTACGTATAATTCTACAGCACAGAAGTAAAGCTGTGTTCACAGTGTTGTATATTCTTTCTAGATCTTGGGGATGCAGGTATGAATTCTGTATGAATTCTGACTTTTCTTCTATGTATGAATTCTGACATTCATATATCAGTCTATATTCAGCTTTAAGCTATTACACGTATAAATGTACGTAGATAATTTTTCTGTAAAAATGAACTC
Source organism: Crocuta crocuta (assembly GCF_008692635.1). Taxonomy (NCBI): domain Eukaryota; kingdom Metazoa; phylum Chordata; class Mammalia; order Carnivora; family Hyaenidae; genus Crocuta; species Crocuta crocuta. The sequence goes on along the minus strand of NW_027551562.1, from coordinate 7,238,322 downwards.
TGTTTTGGGTTGTTTTTGCGCTACATGTTTTACTTCTTCATAACTTCAAAATTTTTTATACAATTCCATAAACTTGATTTTAGGAAGAAAACATATTATTTTTAATAAAATCCCTAAAATCCAATTATCTGACAAGAAGCAAGAGATGCTTACTTCTCTTTCCTTAATGTGTTTTGCTGTTAAAATCAATAACTCACCTGACTGGTATTCAATAAGAAGGAACTGAAACACAAAAAGCAATTTCCTTTTACCTAAATCTCCTTGCTTTTCACCTGATTGTCCTTTAGGAGAAAAAAATCTAAGGACGGGGAATACTACTTCCTATGGAGGAATTAAAACACAGAATTAGCAATTGGCTTTTTTTTTTTTTTTAAGGTGGTTCCTGGCTTATTAGAGGAAAGGGTCTTCCTTTTAGCCAGGGGATCCATTTGCTAGGACCCATGTTGGGGCAAGACCCATTTCTCAGTCGAGACTTGCAAGGCCCACGGAGATGAAAGAAGACCCACGTGCTCTGGCTGGCGTGGCGTAAGCTTTGAGGAACCACACTGCCTCTGAGATAGACACACGTGGGTTCAGCTTTCACCGTGTCACTTACTGACTTTCATCAGGGGACCTTTCTGAACCTCTGTTTCTTCTTCCCTGAAGTGGGCATCAGAATACCTCCCAGTTCTGTAGGGTGCTTATGAGCATGTCATGAAGCATGTGAAGTTCCCAGCCATGTGCCTGGCATGGTGGTGAGGCTCCTCCCCGCATTGGTGTTTTGGTCCATGACTGTATAGGAGGAGAGCACAGCAGGGGCCCCGGCTCCGGGCTGGCCGGATTTGGGATTCGGGTGTCTTTGAGGAAGGTGCTGGGGCCCAGGCAGGCCCTGACCCTCTCTAGGGAAGGAGAACTGGCCCGTGTCACACAGCAGAGAGCACCGTTTCTCTCTTAGGCGGTGCTGGGAGCAACTCTGCCCAAGTGGGTTCTGTCCTCATTTTACAGATGTGGAGACTGAGTCCCAGTGAAGAGAAGTAGAGTACCCGAGACCCGCAGCTGCCACGTGAGGGTGTGGTCCTATTCCAGACCTGCCCCCACAGTCAGCCTCAGTGGGCCACGAAGCCCCTTCCGTAGATCAGCTCTGCAGAGCTGTCCGTGGCTGGGCAGGCGGTTCACTGTTCTCGTTCTACAGCTGATGGTGGGGCTGCACGGGGTGAGGCGACTTCCAGCCTCGGGGGTTGGATCTGCGACCAAGCCTCAGTCACTGACCCTTCGTGGCTGCTCCCCGAGTGACAGGCTGAATCTGGTGGCAGCGCCTCACCTAATCCTCACCACAGCCCCACAGACAGGGGTCCCCTCCCCAGGTACAGCTGAGGCCCCCGGGGCTCGAGGGGGAGATGAGACGCAGCCCTTGGCTGGCGGCCAGCAGGGAAGGGAAACCCGCCTGGCCGGGCTCCGGGCCCCTTCGTCACCTGCGTCTCCCGGAGTTTGGGCGCCTGCACCTGACGCCACACCACCTGCTGCCGGGGAAGCGTTCCCCAGAGCCCCCTCCCAGAGGCAGGGGAGGCCACACCTTCTCAGCACCCATATCGGGAGAGGCGGGGTAAAGAGCGCATCTCCAGGGTAACAGCCACCACATCCGAGAGGCCGCTAGGTTGTCTGTCTTCTCGCGTGGCCTGGCCCAGCTCGGTCTCCTCCCCAGCAGGTCTCCTTTCCTCTTTGGAGGCTGGAGGGGAATCAGGGGAAAAGGTGGGAGAAGAGCCTGAGGACGTCACCCTGGGGACACTTGGCCTTGGCTCGGGGATCCCCTGATTTGGCCACGAGCTGCTGCTCCTTGAGCTGAGGGTGACGGTGCAGAGGGCACGCTTTGCAGTCAGACAGACCTGGGCTTGAGCCATGGCTCTGGCACTGCCCCCCGTGGTGGAGCGCCCTGAGCCTCCTGTTTCTTGCCTGCAACGGGGGAGAGAAGCGCCATCCCCCACCGCCGTGGCAGGATGAGACAGGGGCCCCACAGGGACGGATTCCCTCCCTCTTCTCCCCACCACCCTCGGAGCCGCGTGCCTCGCTCTGTGCCAGCCGCCGGCTGGGGACCGGATGGCCGGGGCGCTTGGTGCTGCAGGGCCCGGAGCGGTGCCTGCCCAGGATGCCCATGACGAAGGCACAAGCAGGGCCTTGGACAGGGAACGCGTGAGGACGCGGGACACGGGGCTGGAGACGGGAGGCTGGTGGGGAGGTGGCCTCCAGCCAGCAGGAACGTCCCCATGAGCAAGGGATCTGCCTGGAAGAGAGGAAGCGCGTGCTCGGGCCTGGAGCGGAAGGGCGTGCGAGCGTGCTGCCTCCCGAGGCCACTGAGCCTGGGTTGCGGCCCTGAGCCTGGGTCGCGGCCCTGAAGCTGGGTCGTGGCCCTGAGCCTGGGTCGTGGCACCGACAGGTGGCCAGTGCAGGGCGGGGGGGGGGGGGGGGGGGGCCCCAGGGCCGG
>NW_027551562.1:7222722-7235733 GCF_008692635.1 Crocuta crocuta | reverse complement strand
ACCACGCCACCTGAGTGTCAGAAGGTAGGGACTGCGCCCTGAGCCCAGGGCCGGTGAGATGAGGCCAACCCACCAGTCAGGAGAGCGCGGAGCGGAGGGCCTTGGGCTGGGCAGCCTGGGATCTGAACCGGATTATTTTCTGGCCCTGGGCCTTTGGCGGGTGTTTCATCCCTCAGCACCTCAGCTTTCTGATGCGTGAAGTGGGTGGTTACACAGCAGGCTGTTAGAAATGATGGTGTCGGCCCTGCTAACAGCATCCGCGTTGCTCGCAGGGCCGGACGCTCTGCAGTGTGCGTCAGGTGACAGATCTCTGTGCCGGGGGAGCCCAGCGCCGTGGCCCAGGACAGGGCTCTTGGGTGGGACCGGCCACAGCTGCAGGACTGAGGGAGGTGCCCCTGGACCCACCTGTAGAGTGAAGGCAGGGAAACGCCCACCCCAGGGGCCGGGCATCGGGGGTGAAGCTGGGCGGTGGGAGAGGAGGAGGATGGCACGCAGGAGGGATGTGGGGTGACCCCCCGATCTCTGGGGGACGAAGCCCTGCAGCTCCGGCTGCGGTGCAGTCACCCCACACCAGCATCAAGGGCCCGGCCCTGCCTGGGGTCTAGAATGTGTGGCGTCAGGTGAGCACAGCAAGGGAGGGGACAGGACTCGGCTGGACTGTCACCCAGGTGCCGGCCCCTTCTCGCCCCTTCTGCCTGCTCTTTGGTGGAGTAACTTCTCTTTCTTCCAGGGCTTCAAGGGACACACAGGCGACTCTGGCGTGCCGGGTCCCCGGGTACGTGGACGTCTAGCGGTGCGGGGGATGCGAGCGGGTGCTTCTAGACAGAGGGCTCCCCAACCTGTGGCCCGTGTGGCAGCTGGTCACCTGAGACCAGCTGGTCACCTGAGAGAGGACAGCGGGCATCAGGGGAAGTGTCATCCCCGGTCTTGGTCTGGTTTTTTGAAACATTCCTTCTGGCGGCCAGACCTTGAGGTGCAACCCATTTGACCAAATCAGCCTGGAGTCAGGGGGCCCAGGGCTAACGTTCTTCCCTCTCCTTCGGGCGCCCCAGACAGAAGGAACCTGGACGCCCAGTCAGACCCCCAGCCGCACTCTGTTTAGGGACGGGGCAGCCGAGGTGTCCGATGGGTCAGCCGCGGAGGAGGCAGAATTCCCAGCGGGTCTGTCTGGCCCTTGGGCCGGTGTTTCGCCTGCGGCTCAGAGAGGCACGGTGGGGCCCAGGCCCGGGCAGCTGGCCGCGGGGACACTGCAGACCCGGCTCCAGCCAGGACTCAGTGGGGCTCTTCTGGTGGGCCGCGTCCTGGGTCTTTCCCCGCCGAGGTGTACAGGGACCAGATGCCTGCCTTCTGCATGCCCTTCCCTAACAGAGGGTATTTTTTTTCTCTTTCCCCCTTCTAGGGAGAGCCTGGTGCCATGGGGCCCCCTGGCCGGGAAGGGTCGCCGGGAAAAGATGTGAGTGTGGGGTCCTATGGGGCCAGGCTGGCCTGTGGGGGGTGCAGAGAGAATGGACAGGGTGCGTCCCTGTGGGGCCCGGAGGTTGGTGCCTGCGGGGGCTGGCGGAGGCGGATGCTCGGGACTGCCCCTGGTGTCTCTCACCTGCTGGCCCCTGGAGTCCCCGTCGGAGTCCTGAGGAGGCTCTGGGGTCTGGTTTCCAGCCTCGCCACTTGGGACCTATGCTGCCCTGCAGCTAAGGAGGTGTTGCTGAATGGATCGTTAGTATCTGTGAGCATCCGCGGTGGCATTTTGGGTCCGGCCTCACGCGGGCTTGCATCTCAGTCTCTCCCAGATTAGCTCTCCAGCTCCACTGCTCTGCGGCCTAATGGACCCATCACGGCCACCGTGGCCACGTGCCGTGTGGCATTTAATACTGCTCACCTGCTCTCATTGACTTTTTGTCCTTGGGATCTGGGCAGGGCAAGCTGTCTTTTACCCCATCCTACAGAGAGAAAACCTGAAACCAGATTGGTTCAGGGACTGACTGGCGGTCACGCAGGCTGTCAGAGGTGGGAGGAGGCAGCCAGGCCGGATCCATCAGCTCTGACCCCGGGGGACCACACATCACACACGATGCACATAGGCGGTCTGACTTGGGTGGATGTAGCTTGGCCTCCTGGGAGTGGGTATTCGCTCGGGAGCATGGAAACAGGTTCCGTGTCCAGGGGGATCTCATGCCCACCCTCTCCGTCCATCAGGATCTGCATTTAAATCCTGGTGAAGTGCACGCCGCCCACGGCTCTTGATGCACATTGTCTTCTTGGCTGACCAGCTTCCATGAGATGGTAGAGCTGGAAGGGCCTTAGAGGAAATCCGGCCCAGCTGCCATGTTTCTCCTCAGCAGCAGAAACAGCCTTTACAAAACCACTCGTATAAGCAGTGCCCTGCTATGCAGCTAAGGGCAGAACAGCTGCATCGAGCCCAGGTGGGGCCCTCTCCCAATCCCTGACCCCGGAGGCACCTCTCAAGGCCAAAGAGCAGCTTGAAAATCCATCCCCTCCCAGGACAACTCACAGCTAAGTGTGTGGAAGGAGCTCCCCAGGGCAGGAGTGTGGCTGAGCTCAGCACCCCCAGCAGGTTAGGGGGCAGCTGGGACGGGAGCCTAGGATGCGAGATCAAGGGAGCAAGTGCTTCCACCCTCCTTCTCAGCTGGACAACTCTTAGTTTTAGAGCTCCATTTTCTAGAGTGTTTGAGTCTCTCGGTAAGGCGCACGGCCAAGCTTGTGTTTTCATTCATAACGTGGGAGAGAATGACAGCCATGCCATGAGGCTGCTTGAAGACCAGGTGACAGTGGGTCACCACTGCATGGCACCTGGATGGGGCTGTGTGCATGAGGCAGGAGCGAGTCAGGTCACTTACTCAATGAGTCAGGAACTGAAGTCCAAGAGGGTTTCTCTTCTCTGGCTGCCCCCCTTAGTTCAAAATGGCGCCACCGGAAATCGCTGTGCGATCGGGTGGACAATGTCTGAGCAAGTAGATAAATGAAGTGAGTTCGTGCATTTACTCACCTGCATGAAATGAGTTTGTCCGTGCGGAGAATCACTGGAGATCAGTGATGAAGCGTTTGAAGAGCTAAGCTGGGTCTCTTGGGGAGCTTGATGAAGTTGGGCCCACATTTGAAACGGTGCCCCCATCATCTCAGTGCAGCCACTCTGTGATAACGAGACCTCTCTCTATTCCAGGGTGACGCTGGACCCACAGGGCCACAGGGTCCCCCAGGACTGAGGGGCCCGCCGGTGAGTGTTACTCTCCTCCACGTTTGCCTGTTAGCACAGTGGCATTTGGTCAGCTCATCCCGGTGCAGTCTTGTGTGCTGTTTAAAAATGGCAGTAAATAGGGGCTCCTGGGTGGCTCAGTCGGGTGAGCATCCAACTTTGGCTCAGGTCATAATCTTGCAGTTCGTGGGTTCAAGCCCCGCGTCAGGCTCTGTGCTGACAGCTCGGAGCCTGGAGCCTGCTTCAGATTCTGTGTCTCCCTCTCTCTCTGCCCTTCCCATGCTCATGCTCTATCTTTCTCTCTTTCTCTCAAAAAATGAATAAACATTAAAAAATTGCAGTATGTCTTAGAAGTTGGAAATAGCCACGGCCCTCAGCCCCACTGGGGCCTACTACATGCCCCACAGGTATTATCTGGGACCACCTGGCAGGGCAGGGCCCCATAGGACCTCCCCTTTGGGTTTCTCATGTGCGATGCATGATCTGTGTTTTACTTTGCTGAAACTGTGGAAGCAAAGAACCACAAATTTAGTTGCTTCAACAACAAATTTATTGTCTCACGATTCCGGAGTCTGGATGTCCAAGAAATGTACCGTCTTACCATTCAGGAAGCTAGGAGTCCAAGATGAAGATGACGACAGGATTGGTTGCTTCGAGGGCTGTGAGGAAGAATCTCTCCTGTTCCCCTCACTTAGCTTCTGGAGGTTTCCTGGCAATTTCTGGTGTTGCTTGGCTTGTCCATGACCCTGATCTCTGCCTCCCTCTTCACATGGCATTGTCCCCGCGGGCATGTCTCAATGTCCAAATGTGCCCCTTTCCTAAGAACACCAGTGGTGTTGGCCGGGGGCCCACCCTGTTCTAGCATGGCCGCATCAAACTAATGGCATCTGCAGTGACTTTATTTCCAAATAAGGTCCTGTGCAGAGATGTGGCACAGTTGTGACCCATGCTAAAGATAGAAGGAATCATAGAGAAAGAAAAAAAAAAAGAGAGAGAGAGAGAGAGAGAGAGAGAAGAAGATTCTCTTTTCACCCCACCCCTACACTCCAGAGGGAGCCACTGTTAGTAACATTTTGTGTAGATTTTAAAATATCTTCAGTGCACCTGTAAGCGTGTAGATATAATACACATCTGTTACACTTTATCTTTGCAGCTTGCTTATTTGCATGGTGTATGTATGTGAAATTTTGGAAGAGTATGGAGTAAATGAGTGAATAACCTGCAACGTAGGTATATGTGGGCTTCCTAAGTCTGGGTCACACACCCGGTAAGAGCTGTAGGCAGGATTTAAACCCAAGACTTTCTGGGGCGCCTGAGTTGCTCAGTCAGTTAAGCACCAGACCTCAGCTCAGGTCATGATCTCATGGTTTGTGAGTTTGAGCCCCACGTCGGGCTCTGTGCTGATAGTCCAGAGCCTGGAGCCTGCTTTGGTTTTGTGTCTTCCTCTCTCTCTCTGCACCCTCCCCCGCTCGCTCTCTGTCTCTGTTTCTCAAAATAAAATAAAGACATAAAAAATTAAAAAAAAAAGAATTAGGCGGTTCTTGNCTGCTTATTCTGTCTCTTTCTCTCTCTCTCTTTCTCAAAAGTAAATAAACATTTTAAAAAAGAAAATAATTTAAAAAAACAAACAAGACTTTCTGACACCAAATCCAATGCTCTGCACCTGCCACGGCCACGACCGTGTTCTTTGTCCCCAGAATCCTACCAGACGCACCTGGGACAGGTCTTAGGCATTTGAATGCGGCATCTTTTTGGAACTCACCAAGGGGCCTCTTTCTCTCCTGCTGGGGCCACAGCGACTCACATCCCCCTTCCTGCACTAAGCTGGGAGCTGGGGGGGATGCTGAGGGTCCAGGTGCCTCCCACGCCCAGCCCTGGGTCCCCAGCGGCTGAGGAAGGGCGTGAAGGACAGCCTTCAGACCAGGATGCGGCAGCTCAGTGGCCTTTCAACAGATGTCCCCTGTGTGCAGTGATGTGTGCCGGGGGACTGGCCACGGGGCAGCATCCATGCTCAGGAGCAGGGCATTTCCATGCCAGCCCTGGCTTCATATTTCCAGCTCCCTGTCTGACCATGTTCTCCTCTTTCTGGAATGTGGCGTTTGTTCATCCAACGGCATGCGCTGGGTTAAGGAGCTGAGCTGTTCCTTCCCCCTCCCCTGCATTGGTGGCGTCAACCTGCTGACCCTGGGGGCACCAGCACCATCCCTGTATGCAGGAACCAGGAAGCTGACCCCCAGCGGGGATTGTCACCAGGGACACATAGTCCCTGGGGGTTGGTCTCAATGCCCAAGCCCTCTGGGGGGCATGTATTCCCCATGGGGGAGGGGATGCCATCACCCCAAGGGGGCAAACTGTGGTTCTTGAGATGCCAGTCCCTTTACTCTCTACGTATCACACGCAGATATGCGTGCAGACCAGAAGCAGATACTCGATATAGCTGTCGTGTTAAACTTGCATATGGAATGAGGAGAAAATGTCTGAATAGGCCACGGGGCAGGAATGTAAGGGCAGAAACATGGAGAAACCCTGCTCTGGAGCCCCAGGCACGGAGTGGCACCCACGGGCCCCTACGGGCCATCCTGAACCTTCCACATCCAAGCTCTGGACTAAGCTTGCATCTTGTTTTACAGGCCAGGTGGTCCATAGAAGGATCACCCCCCCCCCCAAGCCTGTTTCTTCATGAGGGGAAGTTGTGAGATCCAGCAGTTAAATCAGTGAAGTTCTGGAACAGTGTCCAGCCCTCAGAACATGTCCAGCAGGTGGTAGGTTCTCCCCTGGGGCCACCACGCCAGGCTCTGCTCCTGGAGGAAGGAGAGGACTTTGCTCTGCCCCCTCCAGGGTCTCCGGGCACAAAGTAGCACTCCGTATGTCCCTGATGAATGCCAGTGTGTCGAGGGGCGCGGAAGAGGGAAAGGAAAGCAGATGTAGGGAACAGCAGATGTGCCAGGATGGGTGTGGGGAGGGGAGATGCCATGAGCAGACCTGGGGGAGGGTGCCAAGGACCCCACACCCACCTGCAGGAGGCGGGCCTTGGCCCAGAAGCCCTGAGGTCCCCAGAGGCGGCTTTGTGTTTTTCTAATGTGCCACCATCAATTCTGGGTGGCCACCACAGGGACTTTGTAACCAACAATACACTGCTAGAGTTTTTGCCAAATACTTAGCTGAACACATTAGAGGAGGTTCTAGGTTATTGGTCTGACAACCTCTCTCTCACTCAACTGGAATTGATCACCCTCCAGAGTGAAGAGAAGGTTCCTAGCAACCTCAGTGAGTGCACACAGCCTTGAACCAGACGCTGTGTGGTTATGGAGAGCTTCCAGGAAATACTGGCAGTCTCCATGTTGGGGACCATGTGGCCATTTACCTGATTTGCTCTCTGGAGTCCTATAAGACAGGGGCTCTGACAGTCCCTGATCCCTGATGAGAAACACAGGCAAAGAGGTCAAGTCACTTGCCCAAGAGCACACAGCAGGTAAGTGGTGGAGCCAGGATTTGGACCCAGGCAGTCTGGTTCCAGAGCCTGCAGTTGAAGCCCTAGCTGGGCCTGTGTGTGCCTCATTTCCTTCTCGGAATGATCACCTTGGTGGGAGGGGCCCGGGAGGGGGTTTGGAGCACAGAGCAGTTGAGGAGGGGGCTGCGGCTTCCATTCCTGAGAAGACAGGTGGGGCGTGAGGAGTGGCCCACAGCCCAGAAGGGAGCCAGGTCCCAGCCCCTGCCGGCCCCCAGCGCCCTGACGGGTGACAGGTGGTGGCCACGAGCCGCCCCTCCTGTGTACATCCGCCTGCGTTGGCACCGATGATAATGCGCCTTGGCCCCTATCCTCCCTGCAAACCAGAGGGAGGAGGAGGAGAGAGATAATTACCATAGGGATGAGCCAAAGCACATATTTTTAGAAAAACACAGATGGGTTGGTGGGTGGGCGGGGGGAGGTGCCAGGCAGAGCCACCACACCGCATTCCCTGGAGGGGTCCTCGGCACATCCTGGGCTTTTCTCTGTGCCTCGGCTTCCTCATCTGTGATACAGGGATAAAGATACCCACCTTCAGGCTTCCAGCAGGGTCACGTGGGCTGTGCTGCATGAATCATTCACGGCCACACAGGCACTTCTTAGGCATAAGATGTGAGCCCTATTTAATCATGATCACCAGCAAGTCGTGTCTTTCACGAGACCCAGGGCTGGGCTCCGTGCTTCCTGGCTTCCCATCTCAGCCCCTTCACAGCATCTTGGGCAGGTTGTATAGCCATTCCATGACTCGGTTTCCCCATTTGTAAAATGGCAATGTTGTATCTGTTGTGTGCAGCGAGTGATGCATGTGAAGCCCTATATGTGGAAAGTCCTCAGGCAACGTTAGCTTCTTTTTACTATAACATGTTTCCCTGAAGCTGACTCACTGTTGGGTGCGTGCTTCACGGATTATAGGATGTTAGCACCTTTCAGTTAGAGGATCCACGGAGAGTGGTTTCCTGGGATGTTCCTGGTGCATTCATTCCACAGAGTGCCTCCTGTCTAGCACTGGATGCTAGATGCTGGGTATTGAGAAAGGCGAGGCACACACTGTTCTGTGGGCTGCTGCCGGCCGGGAAGAAAGCCAGGTGAAGACACAGCCATCTGGCAGGGGAGGGTCCCGAGAGGGAGGAGAATGGTGGCCAGTGGCAGTGGCCAACCCAGCCTGCTGAAGCTGAGGTGTGAACTTCAACCTTAATAGGAATTTGGTCTTCAAAGGTATAACTAAAGGCATAGCTAGAATTCTTAAACTTTTTGGTTTTTACACTGCCAGTGCGTTTATCAAAACTACAGATGTGCATAAAATATCCAAGTCAGAGAATGCAAAATCATTCGGGTCAGTCCTGGATTCTGGGATGAATGGACCTTCAGTTGAGTGGCTCCATGATTGTGTGCAGCCATTTTTCCTATCTGTGTCAGTACTGTCATCTCTTGGATATAACAGTGTCCCTAGTGGAGCAGTAGAATGCAGTCAGCACCTGGACAAGCATCCTAAGCTGGGAACAGCACTGCTGTGTTGTGAGCACTCTTGTGTTATTCCTTAAGACAGCATCTGAGTTGAAGGATGGATGGATGGATGGATGGGTGGGTGGATGGATGGATGGGTGTATGGATGGGTGGGTGGGTGAATGGGTGGATGGATGAGTATATGGATGGGTGGGTGGGTAGGTAGATGGGTGGGTGGGTGAATGGATGGATGGATGGATGGATGGATGGATGGGTGGGTGGATGGGTGGATGAGTGGGTAGATGGGTGGATAGGTGGATGGATGGGTGGGTGGGTGGATGGATGGATGGATGAATGGATGGGTGGATGGATGGGTGAATGAGTGGGTGGATGGGTGGATGGGTGGATGAGTGGGTGGATGGATGGATGGATGGATGGATGGATGGAAGGATGGGTGGATGGATGGGTGAATGAGTGGATGGATGGGTGGATGGGTGGGTGGGTGAATGGGTGGATGGATGGGTATATGGATAGGTGGGTGGGTGGATGGATGAGTGGGTGGGTAGATAGATGGGTGGGTGGATGGGTGAGTGGTTAGGTAGATGAGTGGATGGATGGATGGATGGATGGATGGATGAGATCATGATTATTTACTACACCTGTGCTGTGAGCAGCCCTCAGCAGCCTAGGCTTTATCATGCACACAAACTCATTTAGTTTCACAATATTATGAGTTAGGTGTTACAGGCTCCTTTGATAAGTTGAGAACTATCCTCTGACTAATGATGTGGCTTACTGAGAGCCAGACTGGCGTGAATAAGAGCTCTACATGTGAGATCGGGTTCTCCACATCCAATAGTCTCTCTGTTCCACTGTCCTGCTCCTCAGTCCTGGCAGATTATGACTTGTGTTTCTTCCACCAGGGTAAGAATGGATCACCGGGATCTCCAGGAGACCCTGGTCCTGCAGGAAGCCCAGTGAGTACTCCCACAGCTATAAGGTGGTGTCACAGCCAGCTTTGAAAGGGGCGTGGCCTTCACATCACAGATTGCCTGTTCTCTATTCCTAGAAGCATCCATGGGAAAATATGGTATTTGAGTGATAGGAATAGGCTGGAGGTGAGAGGCTCCAGGAAGGACCCCTTTCAAAGTCTAAAATGCATGCGGTTATGCAGTTGGTTCTCTGTTGCCTACAACCATAGTCATATGAAGGTACAAGCCTACAAGACTTAAAAAAAGCATGTAATAAGGTTGCACTGTAGATGTTGCATGTTTTTAGAGAATGGAGAGACAGGTGCACCAGCCCTTACCCAGAGGACAGGGTAAGAGTGTAATGTGTGGACAGGTATAGGGCAGACTGGCTGAAGAAGGTGTTCCTAGTGGTTAGGAGGTGGGGGTGGGGAGAGCAGGAAAGGACAATGGGTGGGATCCGTGGGTAATGGAATGAACATCCAGGTCAGTGGATTTGGGATTAGGTCTGGTAGATGGGGAGACGTGCTGGAGAAAACCGTTCTCTGTTGGGTTCAAGGGTCGGATGAGTCAAGTCCTGTCCACGAGTCTCCTCCCAGCCTAGGCTTCTTGTAACCACCCTCCTCGGAGCTTGGCCAGTCAAGCAACAGGTGCTCTGGACAGCGGGCAGACCAGTTGGCCAGCTCACTGTCATCACTGTGGAAATGAGAGTGACCAGCCCATCCTGGTTTGCCAGGAACCTCCATGCTTTTAGCACAGAAAATCCTGCATCCTGGAAAGCTCATCACGCCCAGGCACACCGGGCATCTGGTCACCCCAGTGGAGATTCATCTTTCTGTTAGGCCAGAGGCAGTTGCCCTGGAGGAGCTTAACTCCTTGGCAAATGGGATGACTGATGTTCCTCAGAAGCCGTGGTATGAGGCTTGTCACTGCTGGTGAGACGAGCTGGGACTTGTCTGGGCATGAGTCTGGCTGCATGCCCAGCACTGAGCTGGTTCCAGAAGAGCGGACTCACCCATGTGGTTACCCAGAAGGGCTAGAACTGAAAGAGTCCCCAAAACCACTCCCCAGAGGTGCTCCTACCAAACCAGGAGCCTCGGTGTGCTGTTGGGAATCGTGTACCATCTCGCTGGAGGGCAGCTTGCAGGGGCCACACACACACGCATGTGCACATACACACATGCACACACACACACAGCAGCGTGTTTTTGTTAAATATTTGTCCCGTTTTGCTTCTGTTGCTCTGATTGGGAAGATACACTTCCCGTCTTGCTGGCCCAGCCCCGACAGCACTGTCAGGACTCAGGGTAGCCATGCCTCCCGACTGCTGCCTTCCCATACAGGAAAGGGCTCTTCTCTCTGTTGATGTCTCCTCCTTCCAAGCACAGTGGGGTTACGAGGCTTCTGAGTCTCCCCGGGTCTGCACTTGACCTTGCAGCGTTGATGTCTGTTCTCCCTCTGCAGGGCCAGAAGGGGAACAAAGGAGAGCACGGCAGCCCGGGACTCCCCGGCTTTCTGGGTCCCCGGGGGCCTCAGGTAAGCAGAGAACTCCCTGGGGGGAGGGGGGTCAGGTTCCGGGCTCTGGTTGGAGTTTCCGCCCACTGTGTCTTCAGGTACCCCCCCAAGTCAGGTTGTGTCACTCTCCCGTCATGGAGGGGAGGTGGCGGTGTGCACTGGCTGAAACATGAACTCAGACGTCACCCGCGTGGGGTTCTCAGTTCCGCCACCGGACCTTGGGCTGGCCTCATAGCCTCTCTGCCTTAATGTCCTCATTATTCCAATGGGGTGTAAGAGCAGACGCCTGCAGGGTCTGGGTGAGGTGATGGGTGCCCAGCTTACTGTATCTGCTCCCTACGTATAAACTGCTCTAATGGTGGTTGTGGTGGGGGTAGTGGTGCTAACAATGATCCTAAAACTTCAAGGAACATTAGAAACCATTTTAAAGGCGCCCGAGTTTTGGCTGCAGGGTCACAATATGTAGGTATTGTTTTTGAGGCCACGTGGCCAGTCTGTGCTCCAGCTAGACCTTGAGCCCAGGCCTCCTGACTAGAAGGTGTGATCCGGAGATGCTGTCGGTGATCTTTGCTAGATTTCTGGGCAGAAGGATGCGGAGGGAGTCAAACATGTCCAGCCAAGCTCCTGGCGCGTCACATGCCGCGGTCCACACTGAGGGCTGCCAGCCAGGGGAGAGGGTGGTATGTCCCTTGCGGGAGTAGGAAGCTTACCCATGTTCCCGTCCGCCCCCTCCACTTTCATTCTGACCCCCGAGGTTGCCCCTACCCCCCGGCTAGCTCAGCCACTCCAGTGGCTTTTTTTTTTTTTTTTGCCCATTTCTATCATGTAGCCCAAACCCTACCAAGTCTCCATCCACTGATTTTTACTCGAGCCTATTCACTCTGTTGCCCAGATGTTAAAGGTCCAAGCCGCCTCCTCCATCCCCTCACTGACTCTTCTAGACTTGCAATTCCTGTTCTTTCAAGACTCGGCAATAGCAGATTAAATTTTGGCAAGGAACAGCTTCTGCTCTCATTGTGCAGATGGAGAAACTGAGGCACAGAGAACTTAAGAGAATTAGGAGGAGGTTGCCCAAGGTCACAAAGCTAGTAAGTGGAGCAGCCGGGATTCGAACCCAGACGGGCTCGCTCCAGAGCCCAGTGTGTCTCTGGTGGCTTATTTCCCACTCTGAGCCCACCTGTCGGAAGGATCCCCTGCTGTAGCCAGACAGTCTGCAAACCCCACGTCCCAGACACCCTCCTGGTGGAGCCCCAGCCGTCCCATCGACGAGGAGCCCAGAGCCAGGGGCCCCCCTTCCCACTTGGGGCGGGCTTTGCCTCCTCCTGCCCACGCTGACTGGAGAACCCTAGCCGGGCATCCTTGGTTGACTGGGCCATCGATTGTTGTCTTTGCTGGAACATGACTTGAGTGGAAATGTCTGCTTTGCAGACAATGCGCTGACACTGCAGAGCCTGCTGATACTTTGTTCTTTGTTTGATACTTTGTTTTGTAGGGAGAGCCAGGAGAGAAGGGAGTCCCAGGCAAGGAGGCAAGTATTGTGTGCGCTGGCTCCCCTTGGCCGCAATTTCCTGGGAGGGGGACATGGGAGGGGCTTCATGGGTGGTGACACACAGGCCCCTGGCGCCCAGCTGGGTGCCGCGCTCACTTCAGCGCCGTGCTGTTGCTGTGCAGATCCTATCTAGGTGTGCACCGGGACCCACCAGTTAGGCCCCCCATCCAGGTGCCTCTTTCACTTACCTGTCTCTGTGTCCAGTGTCAGTAAATCCCATCGGTTGCAAGTCCAAAATGCCTCCATGCTGTCCAGTCCCCCCATGCCTGCTGCAAGGACCCGCATCCAGGCTGCTATCATCTCCTGCCTGGACGATCGCAGGGACTACCCACTGGCCCCCATGTCCAGCTCTGCCCCCCCCCCCCCCCACAGTCCTTTCCTGCCCACAGCCCCTTGCACAGCACACACAGGACCATGCTGCTTCCCAGACCAGCCTCCGCTCTGCCCTCCCCTGCCCTTGCCGGAAGCCAGGCGGCCTAGCCCACCAGCTCCCTTCTAAGTCTGACCTCCAGGACCTCTGCCCTTCAGCCCCCGGACCTGCCAAGTNCCGCTTCCCGCCCCCCTCCCCGCTCTCCTCGCCTGGTCTTGCTCAGCCTGAGGTCTGTGCTGAAATGTTGCCTGTGTGGACTTTCCTTGACCACCCGAACACAGTGACACCCCACCGTGCTGTGTCCTAGCACCCTGATCTGTTGGCCCAGGAGCCCAGCGCAGAGTAGGTAGCAAAAATATTTGATGAGGAACCAAAGACCGAAGGGACGCAGAGAAAGGAGTTTCTACAGCTGCCGGCTTGTCCATTTCCACGCCCGCATGGGGAGGG